>NC_091988.1:8305833-8606250 GCF_044704955.1 Pristiophorus japonicus | reverse complement strand
TAATGAATGTTTGCCGATAGCCTATCCCCAAAAATGGAGAGAAATCGAGAAATCCAGTGTAATGTCTAGAATTCGTCAAAGTATTGTTAGATCGCTGTATTCATCACAAGGACTTGAAGTACGGACAAAAGTATATGCATGAAAGTATGGTGATGCCAAATCATGCAAGGAACAGTCATCAGAACCAGCAGAAATCCAGTCGGGATCACTACCACTGTCTGCAACATTTTTAATGATGCCATTAACTTTGAAAGATACGAAGCAGTTCAGACCTGGTAGTGGAATTATTTGATACAACCACATTGAACTCTGCTAGTTGCATCATGCACAGCAACAATGGAGTGTTTAACTGATCCAGTATGTTACAGCAGACACGGTAATTAGGAGCATCAGAAGCTGTTGGGTGCCAAGCAACCATGCAACACCTCCAACTGATCCCCATGCTTAAGTTTAAGTTTCTAAACTATGTCTCGGGGGATAAATCAGACAAGTCATACGCACAAAGCACTCTGTTACACGCAGCTTACATTCCAGTTGCACAAGTAGTACTTCTGCAAGTAAAGCATTATTTTACCTAACATTTACTTCATTGTGTGAGCTGTATCAGAAATAGCTACCCAGAAGAGGCGAGGGCCCAGGGGCAGCACGGGCCCAGCCCACACTGCGATATGTGTGCGCACTAAGTCCGTGCAGCAGAGCTGGTCTCCAGTTAGTCTTGGTTAACCCTTGCCACTGGACCAAGACCTAGCTCTGTCAAGCCCGTGTGGTGGCTGGTGTGCAACGGCCACCCCACGTTAAAAACATTCACGCACAGGCATCTTCCACCCTTCAAGATTTCGTTTGGGATCTGGAATATTAGGTCCTTCATTGAAACACCTGTGAACTTTTTGGCGTGGAAACAAGTCATCCTCGATTCAATGGACTGCCTATGATGATTACTTCCATATTTATGAAAGGATATACTTGCTTTGGAGGCAGTTCAGAGAAGGTTCACTCGGTTGATTCCGGAGATGAAGAGGTTGACTTATGAGGAAAGGTTGAGTAGGTTGGGCCTCTATTCATTGGAATTCAGAAGAATGAGAGGTGATCTTATCGAAAGGTGTAAGATTATGAGGGGGCTTGACAAGGTGGATGCAGAGAGGATGTTTCCACTGATGGGGGAGACTAGAACTAGAGGGCATAATCTTCGAATAAGGGGCCGCCCATTTAAAACTGAGATGAGGAGGAATTTCTTCTCTCAGAGGGTTGTAAATCTGTGGAATTCATTGCCTCAGAGAGCTGTGGAAGCTGAGACATTGAATAAAAATTTAAGACAGAAATAGACAGTTTCTTAACCGATAAGGGATTAAGGGGTTATGAAGAGCGGGCGGGGAAGTGGACCTGAGTCTATGATCGGATCAGCCATGATCGTATTAAATGGCGGAGCAGGCTCGAGGGGCCGTATGACCTACTCCTGCTCTTATTTCTTATGTTCTAATGTTCTTATGTCCTTATGAAGATGAGCTACCCACCTCAGTCAAGTTCAGGACCGGGAGTGCGAAAACTGAAACTTTGCTTTGGTCATTTTGATGCTGGATTAAGCCCTGTCTTTTAACTCCCTGAATTCCATTTGTTTCGGTAAAGGAACGTTCATCCAAATCTGAACCCTTTCTTTTTATCCATATTTCTGCCAGGATCTTTTGACCCAGAATTTATTTATTGCCGAGCGCTTCAGTCTGAGGTGAATAGCTTACATTTCTCTGTATCTCCCTCTTACTCTCTTCCCATAACCTGTAAACCACTTTTTCAAAATCTGCAACACATCACTAAATTAATTTTGAGTCGTAATGGAAGGCAAGCTTTGAGAGATGTAAAGTACATATTTCTAGCTATTAAAAATGAGCAACACTAGCAGTTTTACTGTCTGGACACTTGTAAGTGTACACCTATTTTCTTGGAACAAGGCACAGGAAGAAGTCACGAACAAACTGTTTTAAAGTAAAAAATGTTGTACTACCTGGGAGGGGAAAAGACGCCAGCCTGAGGCAAGAGGTGACTCATCACCCATTAAGAACAATCCCTATGGTCAAGGACTAAACTTGGTTATGCATACAGACAAAGAGATTGATATCCGAGGAGCCCCAGAGTTGATTGGCCACAGGGGGAAAAACAGTTCACCCCCAGAGGGTACAAGTCTGCAAGAAACCAGGACTAAAAAGGGCCCTACGAAATGCACATTTTTGGATAACAGGGCATTAAGGATAAGGAGTTATCTTCTGCACTGTCGACTCCGTGTGCAAATTAGTAGCCATTCCAACTCATCACCGCAGCTAGTTAAACAAATCACCACATTGATTCAAATGCCTTAATCCGGACCCCAGCCCAGCAGGAAATTCATTCATACTCTGGATATAAATATACGAACACAGAAACACAAAAAGACAGAGAGACAGAAGGACAGGAACGGGAACAGCACTGCAGAGAACGGACAGAAGAAGAACCAAACGGTCACGAAATTAACGACCAAGAACCTACAATAACTACAGCCAGGGCTGGTGATTGTATGTCTTAAGTCAATTTCTCTCAGCAGTCTAGTCCTGTAGTTTTAACCGGTTTTTGTTGCGTAATAAAACTGACACTGGGTTAAGCCTAAAATTTTGTGCCACGTGTTGTTCTTTCCCACTATAATTCCCGAGGTCTGAGAATCAGAGTGGAGTGAAAAACAAACACGCTACACACCTTACAAAATATACATTCTATCAGAAATTGAAGCACAGCCAACAATTATGGATATTTTTCAGACATGCTCATTAGTGAAATCTCACAGAACTATATCTATTATAGTGAAGTATAATTTGCTGCAGTTACACAAGGTTTATGTTGTCGTTAGACAGACTGTAATAACAGACTAGAATTTTGTTTTGCCTATACAGAATGTGACTAATTTAATAATTCAGTTGAGACTGCAGAATCAATGGATTTTTGCCAACTGAAAGAAAGCTGACAAACCAAAGTTGTGACAGGATTACTCCTGTGCTTAACAAAGCATGAGGTTGATCAATTTTATTTCTGATTCAACCTTTTTTTTTTGACGCAATCATTACGCGGTATTAATTGTTCAGCCAAGAGGGCAGACTTTCCTGGCCAATAATTAGACAGGATTAGTGGATCCCAAGTGTCCTGCTCCTGCCTCCATCCAGGAGTGACAAGATCATATTTCCCAGATCATTTAAATGATACAGGGACATCTCTAGCACAGGCCCATCATCTCAGGACCAAGGAGGCCGAGACCTTCTGCTGCTAATGGAGAGCCTGATCTGATCTGGATCTGGGAAATCTGGCGAGAGTTTTATTTATTTATTTATTTTAATTGTCCTACCTTCTCATAGAAACATAGGTCAGCAGCCCTAAAGGTTACATATAAACCTATGAACAATGACGGAAAGGCAAAGAGCACCCAGCCCAACCAGTCCGCCTCACCACAACTGCGACACCCCTTATACTGAAACATTCTACACTCCACCCCAACCGGAGCCATGTGATCTCCTGGGAGAGGCAAAAACCAGATAAAACCCAGGTCAATTTAGGGAGAAAAAATCTGGGAAAATTCCTCTCCAACCCATCCAGGCGATCGTAACTAGTCCAAGAGATCACCCTGGCCGTATTCTATTCCCTGCAGTACTTACCATTATATCTGCTCCGTCCAACAAAAGGTCATCCAGTCTAATTCCAATTACCAGCTCTCGGTCCGTAACCCTGCAGGTTAATGCACTTTAAGTGCCCATCCAACCATCTCTTAAAAGTGGTGAAGGTTTCTGCATCCACCACTCTTCCAGGCAACGAGTTCCAGATCCCCATAACCCTCTGCGTAAAGAAGCCCCCCCTCAAATCCCTCCACCAACCACCTTGCCTGTCCCTGCAACCCCCAGAGACTCTCTGATTGGTGGGCGATCAGGGGTCAGGGTAGGCCACAGCGTCGTTTCCTGAACACCCCTTTGCTGGGGGTCCCAGCAGGCATTTGTAGCGGAAAATAGGAGGCCGGGAATAGCCCTTCTGCCTCAATTGGAAGCTTCTGACAGGCCGGTTTCTACTATAAGCCTATGCCGAGCCGTGTGCAATCCCATCCCTCCCCATCACACACCAAGAGAGCCCCAGAAATACAAGAGCTGATTTTTCCTGACCTTTGCGTGTCAAGCGAACTGGACACTCCCCAGGGGCGAGGGTCAGCTAAAAAGGCCCCGAGATCTCAGCACAGACAAGGCACACATTGCGAGGTGTGAGTGAAAAAGGTTGACATCTGGAAGTTTGACTGGAGAGATTAATATCCTTTGTGCAGCATGGAAATTCAGGAAAACAGAACTCCCACACTATCATTGTGGCATTGGCCCAGAACACTTATTATATCAATTACCATCAGAGCTGAGAACTGACAACTCAAGTATGTAAAATGTTAGTATTTTTCAAGTTCAATAACAGATTTTCAAAGTGAAAATGGGTAACCCAATTTTTTTGTGCTATTAACATTAAGGAGCTGATATTGTATTCCACCAATGAAATTCTGTTTAATTATTAATGAGCCATCTAAGAAAGGTTGGAATCCTTTGAAATACTGTGTCAGTTTATGGAAAAAAGCAATAACCAGATCATATTCAGTTCAGAATTTTATTCCGACAAAACTCATATGGCATTTGACAAATATTAATCATTAAATCAAAATTAGAAAACAGCAGAGTGCACAAATCTCCTATGAGCAATAAAGAAAGGAAAGATAGATTATGAAAGTAAACTTGCGCAAAACATAAAAACAGATAGTAAAAGCTTTTACAGATATATTAAACGGAAAAGAGTGACTAATGTAAATGTTGGTCCCTCAGAAGATGAGAAGGGGGATTTAATAATGGGAAATGTGGAAATGGCTGAGACCTTTAACAATTATTTTACTTCGGTCTTCACAGTGGAAGACACAAAAATCATTCCAAAAATTGCTGGTCACGGGAATGTGGGAAGGGAGGACCTTGAGACAATCACTATCACTAGGGAGGTAGTGCTGGACAGGCTAATGGGACTCAAAGTAGCCAAGTCCCCTGGTCCTGATGAAATGCATTCCAGGGTATTAAAAGAGATGGCGGAAGTTATAGCAGATGCATTCGTTATAATCTACCAAAATTCTCTGGACTCTGGGGAGCTACCAGCGGATTGGAAAGCAGCTAATGTAACGCCTCTGTTTAAAAAAGGGGGCAGATAAAAGGCAGGTAACTATAGGCCAGTTAGTTTAACATCTGTAGTGGGGAAAATGCTTGAATCTATTATTAAGGAAGAAATAGCGGGACATTTAGATAGGAATAGTGCAATCAAGCAGACGCAGCATGGATTGATGAAGGGGAAATCATGTTTAACTAATTTACTGGAATTCTTTGAGGATATAACGAGCATGGTGGATAGAGGTCTACCGATGGATGTGGTGTATTTGGATTTCCAAAAGGCATTCGATAAAGTGCCACACAAAAGGTTACTGCAGAAGATAAAGGTCCGCGGAGTCAGTGGAAATGTATTAGCATGGATAGAGAATTGGCTGGCTAACAGAAAGCAGAGAGTCGGGATAAATGGGTCCTTTTCAGGTTGGCAATCGGTGGTTAGTGGTGTGCCACAGGGATCGGTGCTGGGACCACAACTGTTTACAATATACATAGATGACCTGGAAGAGGGGACAGAGTGTAGTGTAACAAAATTTGCAGATGACACAAAGATTAGTGGGAAAGCGGGTTGTGTAGAGGACTCAGAGAGGCTACAAGGAGATTTGGATAGGTTAAACAAATGGGCTAAGGTTTGGCAGATGGATTACAATGTCGGAAAATGTGAGGTCATCCACCTTGGGGAAAAAAAACAGTAAAAGGGAATAGTATTTGAATGGGGAGAAATTACAACATGCTGCGGTGCAGAGGGACCTGGGGGTTCTTGTGCATGAATCCCAAAAAGTTAGTTTGCAGGTGCAGCAGGTAATCAGGAAGGCGAATGGAATGTTGGCCTTCATTGCGAGAGGGATGGAGTACAAAAGCAGGGAGGTCCTGCTGCAACTATACAGGATACTGGTGAGGCCACACCTGGAGTACTCCGTACAGTTTTGGTCACCTTACTTAAGGAAGGATATACTAACCTTGGAGGGGGTACAGAGACGATTCACTAGGCTGATTCTGGAGATGAGGGGGTTACCTTATGATGATAGATTGAGTAGACTGGGTCTTTACTAGTTGGAGTTCAGAAGGATGAGGGGTGATCTAATGGAAACATTTAAAATAATGAAAGGGATAGACAAGATAGAGGCAGAGAGGTTGTTTCCACTGGTCAGGGAGACTAGAACTAGGGGGCCATAGCCTCAAAATATGGGGGAGCCAATTTAAAACCGAGTTGAGAAGGAATTTCTTCTCCCAGAGGGTTGTGAATCTGTGGAATTCTTTGCCCAAGGAAGCAGTTGAGGCGAGCTCATTGAATGTATTCAAGTCACAGATAGATAGATTTTTAACCAATAAGGGAATTAAGGGTTATGGGGAGCGGGCGGGTAAGTGGAGCTGAGTCCACGGCCAGATCAGCCATGATCTTTTTGAATGGCGGAGCAGGCTCGAGAGGCTAGATGGCCTACTCCTGTTCCCAATTCTTATGTTCTTATGTTCTATGTTCTATGTTCTTATGTTCTTATGAGCAACATTTTTTGGAATTCATGCTGAAAGCCATTCAAAACCTAGTGATAATATAGAAGACAGATGTACAAACGCACAACCTCCCAGGTCAAGTTTTGTTCATCCTCAAGATGCATTGCTATTCGGCAATTGAAGTGGAATTTGCAGTGGGTAATAATGGCGAACCAGCAGTGTTCTCCGTTATTACCCCTTTGAAACTGACCACAAGATATAGCGCATGTGCATCTAAACACGGAAATCCTGAAGCTGAGGTCAGTCAATCACTGCTCCGACACTGACTGCACTGTAAATGCCCATGCCCCCGTCCATAGCCAGTAATCAGTGAAATGGATGAAAACTTGGGCTTTACCATGGTAATAGCGCTGTTAAACACCCCATTAAATGTAAGGTCTTGTTGGATTAGGTGTAACTAGTATTTTACCAGCTTATTAGTTTAACCATTGTTGTGTAGACTGAGTAAATCCAGCATTTATAGTTTTGTTGTAAAAACTTTAGTACTTGGGGTTTAATCGGTTTACTCATGGAGTTCACGTCACTTGGCAAAACTTTATTTTGACATTGAGCTGTTGAAAAGCATTTGTCATTATTATTTATACATCCAGCTGAAGAACTGCACCAATACATATATGTAAGTTTATGAAGTGAGCGTCTTCTATTTTAAGGTCAAGTCAAAACCTTAATGTTCAGGAAGCAGTACTCTTTCTACAAGGTAGCCAAGCAGGTTTTACATGTACCTCACGGACCTGGACCAGGCATGGCAAGGTCCAGGTCTGTGATTGGAGCGTGGGCAGATACAGCAGGAGCGGCGAGGTCGGGGCGAAGGAGCGGCGAGAGACTGTGGAGGGACGTGATCGGGGCCCGGGAGAGGCGTGAGTTCGGGGCCAGGGGCCCAGGGGCAGCACGGGCCCAGCCCACACTGTGATATGTGTACGCACTAGGTCCATGCAGCAGAGCAGGTCTCCAGTCGTCCTGGTTAACCCTTGCCACTGGACCAAGACCTCGCTCTGTCGAGCCCGTGTGGTGGCTGGTGTGCAACGGTCACCCCACGTTAAAACAATCCACGCACAGGCATCTTCCACCCTTCAGGATGTAGTTTGGGTCCTTCATTCAAAACACCTGTAACTCATCCTTTTTTTTGGCGTGGAAGCAAGTCATCCTCATTTCGAGGGACCGCCGATGATGATGATGATGACTGCTAAACAAATGCTATGGCCCTGAAAAACTTATTTTTAATTTTGTGATGTGTCAAATTTCTCCATTATGATAAAAAAAATTACAATTTTTAAAGAAACTTTAAAAAAAATTACATTTTTTAAAAGATTGTTCATGATATTTTCACGTTCTACCTTATCCCCCTGTAAGATCTCAAATCTTTGCTTTGCTCTCTGTAACAGTTTTAAACAGTCGGGATAAAAGCAGGTTCTCATTTCTTGCTTCCCTGTCTGTTAGAATTCTGCTTAGACAGCTTGTTGACCTCACGGCAGATCGCGCCAGGGATTCCCCATTACATTACACTGAAATCACTTACCGTATATACTCGCGTATCCTGCGATCTCGCGTATCATGCGACCCCTAAATTTTCGTCCCCAAAACATGATTTTACCGTATATCTCATGTATCATGCGAGTCACTTTTTTGAGATCGAATACAGACCTTAACATGAAACATCGAGTGGATTCTGCTCTCTCTCAGTGCTCTCTCTCCGTGCTCTCTCTCCGTACTCTCTCTCCGTGCTCTCTCTCCGTACTCTCTCTCCGTGCTCTCTCTCCGTACTCTCACTCCGTGCTCTCTCTCCGTACTCTCCCCCCCCGACCTCTGTGACTCTCTCTCTCCCCCCCGACCTCCGCGACTCTCTCTCCCCCCCGACCTCCGCGACTCTCTCTCCCCCCCGACCTCCGCGACACTCTCTCCCCCCCGACCTCCGCGACTCTCTCCCCCCCGACCTCCGCGACTCTCTCCCCCCCCGACCTCCGCGACTCTCTCTCCCCCCCGACCTCCGCGACTCTCTCCCCCCCCGACCTCCGCGACTCTCTCTCCCCCCCGACCTCCGCGACTCTCTCTCCCCCCCGACCTCCGCGACTCTCTCTCCCCCCCGACCTCCGCGACTCTCTCCCCCCCCGACCTCCGCGACTCTCTCTCCTCCCCCGACCTCCGCGACTCTCTCCCCCCCCCGACCTCCGCGACTCTCTCTCCCCCCCCGACCTCCACGACTCTCTCTCCCCCCCCCCCCGACCTCCGCGACTCTCTCTCCCCCCCCGACCTCCGCGACTCTCTCTCCCCCCCGACCTCCGCGACTCTCTCTCCCCCCCGACCTCCGCGACTCTCTCTCCCCCCCGACCTCCGCGACTCTCTCTCCCCCCCGACCTCCGCGACTCTCTCTCCCCCCCCGACCTCCGCGACTCTCTCTCCCCCCCCGACCTCCGCGACTCTCTCTCCCCCCCCGACCTCCGCGACTCTCTCCCCCCCCGACCTCCGCGACTCTCTCTCCCCCCCGACCTCCGCGACTCTCTCTCCCCCCCGACCTCCGCGACTCTCTCTCCTCCCCCGACCTCCGCGACTCTCTCTCCCCCCCCGACCTCCGCGACTCTCTCTCCCCCCCGACCTCCGCGACTCTCTCTCCCCCCCCGACCTCCGCGACTCTCTCTCCCCCCCCCGACCTCCGCGACTCTCTCTCCCCCCCGACCTCCGCGACTCTCTCCCCCCGACCTCCGCGACTCTCTCCCCCCCGACCTCCGCGACTCTCTCTCCCCCCCCCGACCTCCGTGACTCTCTCCCCCCCCGACCTCCGCGACTCTCTCCCCCCCCGACCTCCGCGACTCTCTCTCACCCCCCGACCTCCGCGACTCTCTCTCCCCCCCGACCTCCGCGACTCTCTCTCCCCCCCGACCTCCGCGACTCTCTCTCCCCCCCGACCTCCGCGACTCTCTCTCCCCCCCGACCTCCGCGACTCTCTCTCCCCCCCCCGACCTCCGCGACTCTCCCCCCCGACCTCCGTGACTCTCTCTCCCCCCCGACCTCCGCGACTCTCTCCCCCCCCGACCTCCGCGACTCTCTCTCCCCCCCCGACCTCCGCGACTCTCTCTCCCCCCCCGACCTCCGCGACTCTCTCTCCCCCCCCCCCGACCTCCGCGACTCTCTCTCCCCCTGAAGAGAAGAATTTCAGCAGGAGTCAAATGGATTTTTTTTTGCATTGGAAGGATGCTGCAGGAACTTGGCTTGTTTTCCACATAAACTAATGATTTGGTCATGAGTATCGAGGAACTAATATCAACCAGGGATATTCGATTTACAACCATCATGGAGAGTGAGAGGAGAAACCAAGAGAAATGTCTTTACATAGAGGATTGTTGGAGCATGCCGAGATTCAGCGTGGATACGGTCTGCTTAACAGCCTAACAGCCTAATCTTGGCCAGCACTTCACACCCGCAAATTTTGTATCTCGCGTATCATGCGACCCCCCAAATTTAGGTTACAATTTAGGTCTTCAAAAGTCGCATGATACGCGAGTATATACGATACATGTCGAAATAAGCAAACTCCTTGCCAGAGAGATCGCGGGCTCTGTGTGGGCAGCTTGCTTTGGGGCCAACGTGAACGCCTTTGCTTCGCTGCTGATCGCAAATTCCAGGCAACTGATTCAGAGATAATGGTGCACAGTGGATTTTATTGGCCTTACTTTTTTATTCTCAAGAAGTCTAATTTCAACCCCTACCCCCCAAAAAACCAACAACTTCCAGAGACTTTCAAGATCCAGGGAATAAACACTATTACTATAAACACGCCATGAACTTGAGCTTATCTAAAATTCTGCACTAAATCCTATTCATCCACCACCCCAGGGCTCGCTGTCCTACATTCACTCGCGGTCCACCAATACCTCAATTTTAAAACTCTCATCCTCGTATTCAAATCCCTCCATGGTCTATCCCTTCCCTATCTTTATAACATCTTCCAGCCTTACAACCCTCCAAGAACTCTGCGCTCCTCCAAATCTGGCCTCTCGTGCGTCCCCCCACCTCTTTAGTCCCACCATTGACAGCTGTGCCTGTATGGCTCAGAGACATGGACTACGTACAGTAGACACCACAAGTCACTGGAGAAATACGACCAACAATATCTCGGCAGGATCCTACAAATCACCTGGGAGGACACACGCACCAACATTAGCGTCCTCGACCAGGCCAACATCCCCAGCATTGAAGCACTGACCACACTCGATCAGCTCCACTGGGCAGGCTACATTGTTTGCATGCCAGACACGAGACTCCCAAAGCAAGCGCTCTACTTGGAACTCCTTCACGTCAAATAAGCCAAAGGTGGGCAGAGGAAACGTTACAGGGACACCCTCAAAGCCTCCCTGATAAAGTGCAACATCCCCACTGACACCTGGGAGTCCCTGGCCAAAGACCGCCCGAAGTGGAGAAAGTGCATCTAGGAGGGCGCTGAGCACCTCGAGTCTCGTCTCCGAGAGCATGCAGAAATCAAGCGGAGTCAGCGGAAAGAGTGTGCAGCAAACCAGTCCCACCCACCCTTTCCCTCAATGACTATCTGTCCCACCTGTGACAGGGACTGTGGTTCTCGTATTGGACTGTTTGCCACCTCAGGACTCATTTTAAGAGTGGAAGCAAGTCTTCCTCGATTTCGAGGGACTGCCTATGATGATGATGTCTAGATGCTAAGCTTTGGAATTCTTTCCCCACACCTCTCTGCCTCCTCATCTCTCCCTCCTCCTTTAAGAGACTGCTGAAACCTACCTCTATAGTGTCTTCCTTTGGCTTGGTGTGGATTTTTGTTTGATTGCACTTCTGTGAAGCTCCTAGGGGCATTTTACTATGTTAAAGGTGCTACAGTGGTATATAAATGCAAGGTAAGAACATAAGAACATAAGAAATAGGAGCAGGAGTAGGCCATATGGCCCCTCGAGCCTGCTCCGCCATTCAATACGATCATTGCTGATCCGATTATGGACTCAGGTCCACCTCCCTGCCCGCTCCCCATAATCCCTTATTCCCTTATCATTTAAGAAACTGTCTATTTCTGTCTTGAATTTATTCAATGTCCCAGCTTCCACAGCTCTCTGAGGCAGCAAATTCCACAGATTTACAACCCTCTGCGGGAAGAAATTTCTCCTCATCTCAGTTTTATTCTAAGATTTTGCCCTCTAGTTCTAGTCTCCCCCATCAGTGGAAACATCCTCTCTGCATCCACCTTGTCAAGCCCCCTCATAATCTTATACGTTTCGATAAGATGACTTCTCATTCTTCTGAATTCCAATGAGTAGAGGCCCAACCTACTCAACCTTTCCTCATAAGTCAACCCCCTCATCCCCGGAATCAACCTAGTGAACTTTCTCTGAACTGCAAGTATATCCTTTCGAAAATAAGGAAACCAAAACTGCACACAGTATTCCAGATGTGGCCTCACCAATACCCTGTATAACTGTAGCAAGACTTCCCTGCTTTTATACTCCAGCCCCTTTGCAATAAAGGCCAAGATACCATTGGCCTTCCTGATCACTTGCTGTACCTGCAAACTATCCTTTTGTGTTTCATGCACAAGTACCCCCAGGTCTCATTGTACTGTGGCACTTTGCAATCTTTCTCCATTTAAATAATAACTTGCTCTTTGATTTTTTTCCACCAAAGTGCAGGACCTCACACTTTCCAACATTATACTCCATTTGCCAAATTTTTGCCCACTCACTTAGCCTGTCTATGTCCTTTTGCAGATTGTTTGTGTCCTCCTCACACATTGCTTTTCCTCCCATCTTTGTATCGTCATCAAACTTGGCTACGTTACACTCAGTCCCTTCTTCCAAGTCATTAATATAGATTGTAAATAGTTGGGGTCCCAGCACTGATCCCTGCGGCACCCCACTGGTTACTGATTGCCAACCATTTATCCCGAATCTCTGTTTTCTGTTTGTTAGCCAATCCCCTATCCATGCTAATATATTATCCCTAACCCCGTGAACTTTTATCTTGTGCAGTAACCTTTTATGTGGCACCTTGTCAAATGCCTTCTGGAAGTCCAAATACACCACATCCACTGGTTCCCCTTTATCCACCCTGCTCATTACATCCTCAAAGAACTCCAGCAAATTTGTCAAACCTGACTTCCCCTTCATAAATCCATGCTGACTCTGCCTGACCGAATTTTGCTTTTCCAAATGTCCTGCTACTGCTTCTTTAATAATGGACTCCAAATTTTCCCAACCACAGATGTTAGGCTAACTGATCTATAGTTTCCTGCTTTTTGTCTGCCTTCTTTTTTAAATAGGGGCGTTACATTTGCAGTTTTCCAATCTGTTGGGACCTCTCCAGAATCCAGGGGATTTTGGTAAATTACAACCAATGCATCCACAATTCCTACTGCTGCCTTTCTTAATACCCTACGATGCAAGCCATCAGGTCCAGGCGATTTATTTGCCTTTAGTCCCATAGGGCCCAAGTTTCGAGCCGCGCCAGAACAGCGCAGTCCCGACCTGGACGCCCGTTTTTCGCGCCACAAAGTGCGCCTAAAAAAAACCTCCGTATTCTCCACCTCCCTGCAGGTCCTCTGGCCCTCGGCGCAGCGCAGCAGGAGCTGTAGGGGGCGGAGCCAGGTCCCTGCGCTGAAAACAGTGCTGGGACCTCTGCACATGCGCGCTACAGTGGGCACGCAAGTGCAGTAGCTCCAGGCGCCCGAAACTGTGTGGGAGGGGCCCGAAGCACGCAGCCCCGAGCCCTGGCCGAATGGCCTCACTGGGCCTGCGTGAATAAGGCTCCTCCCACGGCCAGCTCCTGCTTCCTCCCGACCCGATTCGACTCCCGCTTCCCGCTTCCCGTCCCCGACACCCGCTCCCCCGCACCCCCCCCCCCGCCCCGGACCGGACCCGACACCCGCTCCCCCCCCCGGGACCGGACCCGACACCCGCTCCCCCCCCCGGGACCGGACCCGACACCCGCTCCCCCCCCACCCCCCCGGACCGGACCCGACCTGACCTCCCTCTCCCTCCCACCACCCCCCTGACCCGACCCAACCCAACGCCACCTACCTGTAAATCTGGTGCTGGGGATGGGCCCTGCCCGAAGTCTCGGCCCGGCCCGTTCAGCCTCCCTCCCCCTTCTCCTTCCCCCCCCACCCCCGCCAATCTCCTTCCACCCCCCTCAATCTCCTTCCCCCCATCCCCCCATCTCCTTCCCCCCCCATATCCTTCTCCCCCCATCTCCTCTCCCCCTTCTCTCCTTTCTCCCCCTTCTCTCCCCTCCATCTTCTCCCCCCCACCCCCTTCTCCCCCATCCCTCCCTCTTCTCCCCCATCCCACCCCCTTCTCCCCCATCCCTCCCTCTTCTCCCCCATCCCTCCTCCTTCTCCCCCTTCCCTCCCCCTGCTCCCCCTCTCTCCCTCTACCCCCTCCTCCCCCTCCCCTTGCTGTCAGAAACACAGACACTGACAGACAGAGAATGAGACACACACAGACAGACAGAGAGAGAGATAGAGACACTGACAGAGACACACTGGGGGGGGGGGGGGGGGCATCCCAGCACGCTGTTGGAGGGCTCCCGGTGCTGCAGTCGGTAAGTAGAAAATGTTTTATTTATTGATTAAAAAAAAAAAATTATTTCTTATTAATTTTTTTTGATTGATTTATTGGTTGATTTATTGATGTATTTATCATTTATTATCGATGATGGCTCTTTATTTGTAAAACTGAAGTGTTTAATGTTTGTAAACTTCCCTTTAAACCCCCCCCCCCCATTCCCTACGCCTGATTTGTAACCTACGCCTGATTTTCTAAAGTGTAGACAAGGTTTTTTCGAGCGTACAAAAATCTTCACTTATTCCATTCTAAGTTAGTTTAGAATAAGTTTTCACTGACGAAACTTTAAAACAGGCGTAAGTGGCCGGACACGCCCCCTTTTGAAAAAAAAATTCTGTTCCAAAGTGAAACTGTTCTAACTGACTAGAACTGGAGCAAACTAAATGACGAGAATTCCGATTTCTAAGATACTCCGTTCTATACCAGTTGCTCCTAAAAATCAGGAGCAAATCATGTGGAAACTTGGGGCCATAATCTTACTGAGTACCACCTCCTTAGTTGTATTCATCAATCTGACTTTTGTAAATGGTTTTGTTTTACAGATCTGAAAATAGCCTACATTCATACTAAAGAGATACTAATGTTTTAATTTAGTACAGATCCAATACCGGTCCTTTTCAAGTTAATTTTCACACCAAGGGTTCCAATTAAAATTTTATTTATTTTAGCCAATCCATGGGTGTCAGACATATTCCCAGTCCTGGAAAGTACTGTTCAGAGATTTAGCATGCAAGGTACTCAAATATCTTGAGCTCAATTAAGATTCTTTCAGAATGTGGATTTGTTGTAGCCCAATTCCCACTAAAAAATATATTAAATTCTTAATTAAACGGATTACGAGTACTATTTGTAATAAATATCTTGCTTTAATGAAAAACATAAGTTGTAAGGCAACGTGGCTTCAAAAGCTGCTGAAAGCAAATCCAGCTAAATTTAGTTAAAAAAAAATGCAATAGTGTTTTTTTTTAAACCCATTGTTCATTTACTTTGCATGTTAAAATGATTTGTTAAAATCTGATGAGAATCCTCAGGACCCTTGAAAACTACTATCAGGTATCAAATGTTTACAAGGATTTTTTTGAGACTTTTGTTGAATCAAAAATATAGTAATTGGAATAGTTTCTTAAAGAAAATGTAGGAAAGGATACATGTATTGTGCATGAATTTTGTTTTTTAAAGTTCATCAAAAAACACAGTAAATATTTACCAATGAGAATGCGACCTAGTTTTCCTTTTAAACATCAGAGCTTTGTCCGGCCACATACAACAATTTTTTAGAAAGTTTGACCAATGATTAAATTCAGAAAACATTCTCACTGAATTCTAATGACCATGTTTGATTATTGGCCCAAATATACAAACCAGTCAAGACCTTTCCCAAGACCTACAGATTTAATTTCCAAGTCCTTTGCATAGTGCCCAGATGACAGCTTAAGCAAATGCTACAATGCTTTATCGCTTCACTGAAAGCTTAGTTTAATCAAGCAAACATAGGCAGGTTATCACTTCCTGTTGCCAGTGCAGTGTTGGGTTATTGAATTATGACATTAGCTCAGGAATTATGACATTATAACTTCCAATCCTGGCAAATTCAGACACTGCATACAACACTACTTTAAGTTTCAGTTTCCAAACTTCAAAATAATCATACTTTTGCATTCATCGTCTTAAATTTGTACAAGAGTTAGGAAGTTAAATATAACTGTTCCAAAGAGAACTCTGAGAAATGAAGTGGTATGCCTTCTATTCTGCGACAGAGAAAGGTTTCTTACTGTAACCATCACTTACTAGTTTGAAACAGAAGTCAATTATTTCCGCTAAGTTTGAAGTGCAAAATGTTGCGAGGCGACTCATTCATTAAGCTAAGTGGGAACATGTGAAGGCATGAATTTCAGTAGATACAATGCAGAGCCAAAATGTGAAAATGCATTACCTGCTTCACACTTGTTGGAAGTGCTTACCTCAGCACGATGTCACATTCTCAGAATCTACACTTGTTTAGATATAGCCGAATAAATAAAAGGAAACCTCCATACCATTGGTATGCTCCATAAGAACTGTCCGATGAAAGTTACCCTTCAATCTGAATTATGATGACAACGGCAAAGACCAAGTCAAAGAAGATGAACAGCAATTCATCTACTGCGACGATGTTATGTAATAAACTAAATAATGTATCAAGGCACAAGAAGAATGGATTCGAAAGAATGACAAAAGGTGAAAGTAGTAAAAATAGTTAATTAAATGGCCAAGAAGAAATTTTCATAATTAATTCACATGCTGATTTTTATTTCTTCAGAATTCAGTCAAGCTTACACAATGAGACCAAACACCACGATATGGCCGGGATTTTCTTGAGTGCCTCTGTTTGCACCCCAGCGAGGCAGTAAATGCAGTTTCTGGGAATTCACTGGGCGTCTAAATTTTAGCTCCCAGCCGGTAAATTTGGCAACTGGTTAGCGCCGGTACAAAAACTTAGCGCACCGCAATCCAGCTTGACTGAGACCATGACGGCAATCATCATGCAACACTGCATTAGCACCCCAGATAGTAAATTTGGCCCTAACGCCTCATTTAACGCCTGCCCCAAGAAATACCTGAAAAACCAGGCATTCCCAGAGTGCAGCAGGCGGCATTGGCACCATTTTTTAACGGAGGGATAAGGATCCTATATCGCAGGTCACATTGACTGCAACGGTTGCGCACAGCACGCTGCTCCGACTTGCAAACTTCACTTTTATCTGCCATTACAGTGCCTTTACAATGTCAGTGAGAAAATGTAAGGGGGGCATTGCTAGTTCGCCAACGTACCATGCTCTATGCTATTGCCTGGAAGTGTCAAGCTAGAAGAAGGGCTCTTGGCAATGTTGGCCCACGGATGAGGAGAGGCCGAAGACATCTGGGGAGGAGGGCTTTTCCGCATGGGTTTACAGGCACCAACGCTCAGACCTTCAGCTCTCTGATGAGCAGTGTGTGAGAAGGCTGCTCTTCCGAAAGGAAGTGCTGACAGAAATATGCCATCCCCGACAGGCAGACCGATGCCTGGACTGCTCTGGAGGCAGCCTTCAATACTCCCCTGAACAGGTATCTGAATTCATTGTGGTGTACTGCATGTTGCACAATTTGGCCATCGTGAGGGGCCAGGCACTACCAGTGGGGATTGCAGGCCCACCTCAGGAGGAGAAGGATGAAGAAGAGGAGCCTGGCGAGGCCCCCATTGGATAGACACCCCACTCAAAGGGGAGGCAGCGTGGAGATGCTGCTGGACCAAGAGTCACACATCGCCAGCTCGTAATGGACCGGCTCCTAAATGGAGGAAACTGAGGGATGGAGCTAATACTGGACACGCTGTGTGCCCCATAAAGGCACCTCTCCGGTGAACATTGGAATGATGCACAACACACCAATGGCAAATGATGAATCATAAGTTTTACTGCAACAAACTCACAAAAACTCCCCCCACCCCGACCAAAATAAAGCCATACAATATACAATGCACTAAACAACATTGGGCTCAAGTTTCGGCCTGAGTTGCTCCTATTTTTTTGGAGCAACTAGTTTAGAATGGAGTATCTTAGAAATTGCAATTCTCGGCATTTAGTTTGCTCCAGTTCTAGTGAGTTAGAATAGTTTCATTTTAGAACAGATTTTTTTTCAAAAGGGGGCGTGCCCAGCCACTTACGCCTGTTTTGAAAGTTTAGGCAGTGAAAACTTACTCCAAACTAACTTACAATGGAATAAGTGTAGGTTTTTGTACGCTCAGAAAAACACTTAGAAATCAGGTGTAGGGAAAGAGAGATGGGGGCGGGGAGGGAAGGGGGGTATAGAAACATTAAACACTTCATTTTTACAAGTAAAGAGCCATCATCAATAATAAATGATAAATAAATCTATAAATCAACCAATAAAATTAAAAAAAAGTAAAAAATTTAAAATTAAATTAAATTAAAATTTTTTTTAAATCAATCAATAAATAAAAAATTAAGTTTCTACTCACTGACTGCAGGACCAGGAGCCCTCCAACAGCATGCTGGGACCGCCCCCCCCGCAGTGTCTCTCTCTCTCTCTCTCTGTCAGTGACTCTCTCTCGCTCTGTCAGTTTTTCTCCGTGTTTCTGACAGCGAGGGGGAGGGGGGGAGGGAGGAGGAGAGGAGGGAGGGAGAGAGGGGGGAGAGAGGTGGGAGGGAGGGAGGGAGAGAGGTGGGAGGGAGGGAGGGGGAGAGGAGGGGAGGGGTGAGAGGAGGGGGGGAGAGGAGGGGGAGGGAGAGGGAGAGGAGGGGGAGAGAGGAGGAGGCAGAGTGGGGTGGGGGGAGAGAGAGGGAGGCTGAATGGGCCGCGCCAAGGACGTAGAAGCCGGGCCGGACCGCCGAAGACTTCGGGCGGGGGAGCGGGAGCTAAACGGGGAGGGAGGGAAGGAGGCCCAAGTCTGATCGTCGCCCTGGCAGCCCATTCGGCAGGGCTAGGGGCGGCGTACTTCGGGTCCCTCCCACACAGTCTTGGGGGCCTGGAGCTACTGCACATGCGCGCACACTCTAGCGTGCATGTGCAGAGGTCCCGGCACTGTTTTCAGCGCTGGGACCTGGCTCCGCCCCCCACAGCTTGTACTGCACTGTGCCAAGGGGCTGGATCGACCGGCCTGCGGGGAGAATACCGAGGTAAATAACATGTGCCGTTTCTGTTCTAAAAAGCCGCCGCACCTCACGGAGATGCGCTGTTCTAACTCTGGGGGCAAGCTTGGACCCAATGAAACTTGCAGGGCACTAAACAACAATGAAATGTTTTTACCGCTGCAAGTTTCGGCTCGAGCGCACAAAGTCGGTTGTGTAACACTTGATTTAACACCCACGCTCATGGATCCTAATTTTTTTACCGAATTTTCCAGTCGAGGGACACAAACTATTTTCAAGTGGTATCTTTACCGTCCCGCCAAGATTAGCCCCCAAAATCGGGAAAGCCGGAAATCCAGCCCTCTATGTTCAATCATTTGAGTTTTTGTTTTAAAGTTGCACTTCCTTCATTACACAGAATAATTCCTGTCTAGTTAGATATGACAATTAATAACAAAACACAGTTTTTTTAAAGCGTCAACAACAAAGTCATTTGTATCATTAGTTGAAACTACATAACTACAGTATTTCAAAGATCACAGATACTTCACTTTATAAACTGTTACTTAGTTTCTGTGCTAAAAGGATTCATTTTAAATACACATTAAGAAAAAGTTTATTCATTTCATTTAGAATTTCTAAACATTTTTAGTTTGGCTATAATATGCATCATTATAAAACCAAGGAAACAATTTTTCTGGAAGGAAACAGCTCATTTTGAAGCGGCAAAAGAAGTATTCAAAAGATTACAATGATGTAGCCACTAATTTTTTTCACGAGTGTATGCTTTGGTCATTAACCTACAATGCACTAAAAGGCAGGAGGTGTACTTTATACTAAGTGTATAACATTATTCCATATTGTTTTTAAAGTTTCCCTGAAGACAACTGTATATTGTTATAGTAATAACGTCAAAGGTGAGTAGTGAGTAGCATGGAATACGAGATGAGTGGTTTGCACCCTCTACATGAGCTTTTTGTTAATTAGGAGAATGGAAAAATAAATGGCCGATCTCTCTCTCTCTCTCTCTCTCCAGAATGGGACCAGACAGCCTTCGGGCTGGGTTGGAGGTAAGTTGCTGCTGTGTGTATTTCAATTCTTTCAGTGTGCCCGGGCATCTGCTGCGCCACTTTCCTGACCTGCGCCGATTTTCTTAACTCTCCGGAAGGTTTTTCAGGACAGGCCACATACGCTGGCCTAATCACAACTGAAGTAACTTTCAGCTGGCCAAACTTCCCTAAATGGCCAGAATTGGCGGAGGTGGCTGGTTACACCCCCTTTGGCTGAAAAAAAAAACTGACTTAAAAAATTTGTATCTAACTGAGTTATGCTGGTGCAAATTGATTGGGGAAACTGGGGATTTTTAAGTTAGGCCAGAAAAAGCAGCCTGCTGCAAAAAGAATGGTGCAAATACTGGGGAAAATTGAGCCCATTGAATCAAAATATTGATAGAGCCACCCTGCATTTGAAAAAACTGGGGAATATTATAGCGAACAAAAATAGTTCAAGAAAAATTTGAAATCAACTGCATGTGCGCAATCAGCAATGACTTGAGCACATGCAGCTGTTTTGAAACCGTTGTTCAAAATTTTGCTCCAGCATTGCACCTGTTAACTAGGTTCGTATGGGTCAAATAGGGGCTGTCTCATAAATGCTGATGATGCTTTTTAAAGCTCTTCAGAATAGTAACCACAGTTATCAAATGGGTGATTCCATCAGCTGCTCTCACTCTTTCTCTGGTAGAACAGAGCCTTTCCTAAATAGGAGAGTTCCACGAGCTTGTTTGCTCTTGGAACTCAGGTGAAGAAGCTGTTAGCTAGGTAAATGAGGTCTCCTATATTGTGGAAAGGGCCTAAGGGTAGAAATTGGTCCTGCGATGTTATCTTACAAATGTGTTAACTTGATCATATAAAATTCCCCTCTCTTATATTTTAACAGAGGAGCTAACAATTAAATATGTCCACTGTAACAGAGATTCTACAAAATGATTTTTGTGACAATTCACTTTGATGGAGGCAATTGAATCCAGCAATAACTTGGTCTGCAGACACATCTATTTAGGTCTATAACAGGATTCTTACTGGCAAGTATTTTAGTCATCGACTCTCAACTGGGAGTCATTTTGAGCACTATATTCATCAAAAGAAATATGTGCTGAGTTAACAGCAAAGGAATGCTGTGGCTTAGCGGCATTTGCCTGAGGAAGAAGTTAAGAGGAAAACTCTTTCCTTATCACCTTCGTCCTGCTCCTCTTTTTCTGTAAAGTCCTCTTGGAGAGCGGAACAATAGCTACTGGCTTTGAACAACTCAGTTATAGTTTAAAGGCCAAACATATCGGTTAATGTCAAAACCATTCCGAACTTTTGCGAAAGCTAGGAACAGCATTTTGTGAATAAATACCAAGCGACCGTACAAAACATCTCGGCGACCACCTTAACAACCATATGCTGAGGTAGGCTCTCAATAAACAAAACATAGCAGTGAGGAAATCTGGGTCAAAAAGAATATTTGTCACCTTTGTGAGGTGAGCACTGGTATTAATGGGAGGACATAACGGTTGGTGATGTTTCCACCAAACGATCTTTCTATCAACATTGACTGGAGGTGATACAAAAGGATGCACTAATAAAAACTCTGGTCAGTTATCTGATCCAGCATTATGTAGAACTAGATCAATTGCCAAGCATGAACTGGAAAAACAGATTTTGTGACTAATGACTTGTAAAGAGAGTTTGAGACCTAATAACTTCTCCCCAAGCTGCCACAGAACACTACTAATCCAATGCATTCCTTCTTGAAATGCTTAATTCCATATCTGACTTGATGTTGGAGAATGTGGGATACAGCGGACTGAACTATTTGCAATGATGGGAGAGAAAGAACTCAAAGCAGAGTCAAGAATGGAAACTTTATACAAGACAGAGCGGGGAAAGTCATATGATTAAGAATAAGAAACATAGAAAATAGGTGCAGGAGTAGGCCATTCGGCCCTTCGAGCCTGCATCACCATTCAATATGATCACGGCTGATCATGCAACTTCAGTACCACATTTCTGCTTTCTCATGGTCCCATGATAGTCCCACGATAACAATTTTTAAAGTGTTCCCGAGATTACATTTTTCACAATAGAACATAAATTCACATTTGTATATGATGGATTGACAAATGCTTACTAAGATGTTTCCATCCAACATCTCTTTATCCCTTCCTGCCAAACAGGAATTCTAATATTCAACGGAATTAATGCTCATCTAAGATGCACACAAAACCCCTTTTCTATAATTAACTGCACAATTCTATCAACACAAATTGACTCCTTTAGAATTGAGGAAGCTGCTATTTAGCATTAAATATGGCTGTTGAATTGATACAAAAATAAGCAAAAAAATTTAATAAATGTCATGTTGCAAGTTTGCGAAGTCTCCAGAAACAGGGCACTTCCTCAAAAAGTCTTCAATGAAGCGATAACACAATTGCAATTTCTTACTTTGAAGTAATATTTTTTCTAATACCAGCAACTACCTTGTGTATCCTCAGAGATCTTTGACTTAACAAGTAACGGTGTAATGAAATGATTGTGTAGTTGGTCTTCTGCTCTGTTGGGTTTGCTGCGAATGACTGTACTACTGCCAGGCTTAGAAAGTCAGACTCTGTCGATTTACAAGGTGACAAACAAGAGTCATATTCCAATATATCTCGGACTAACTGCTGGACTAGTTTACAATAAATTGCCTGTGTCCATTCATCTTTAGCCGGCACTGGAATAGGAGTCATCTTCAGTGGGTTAGCTTAGTCAGTTGCGTGCTGGACCCAGCAAGGGGCATTCCATCCCTCAAGCTTCCAAAGCAAATAAGATGAGTGTTATTTATTATTAGGTGGGGAGAGAGCGGGAGACATTGCTGGCCACACTCGTACACTCACAGTTGTTCAGCAGCAATAGAATAATAATCAGCACTGTACTCAAAACAGACCAGTGTGTGCCTAACGGAGGCTAACCACTATGGGTTATCTGCTCTCTTTTTTCCAAACTTACTTTTGGAAATGTTTTCTATTCTGCTTAAAGCAAAGGACAAAATATTTAGTATTTGCAGAAAGCATCACAAATATGGCTCTATTTTAGATAAGCACGCAGGTGCTTTTCAAAAAAAATTAAGGTGCAAAACAAAATGAGGAATAAAGTTTTTTTTCCCAAGACACTGCTGGACCTGGGATTGTGTGGTGCAGACACTGTAGGAATTTAACATTAATCCCCTTTCAAAACCTACAGACCCCATTTTTGACTTATATTTACTCCATCCATAGTATTTATGGATATAGTCAGTCTCCTATAGTTGTAACAATGACAAAATCATAAATCTATGTAATCGGAAAGAAGAAAAGTATATATGCAGATTGCTCACATCTGGGTCTCTCAAGAGACACAGGCATTTTTCAGCCCTAGCAACAGTGATGGGCGGGGGGGAGGGAGTGGGGGGGGGGGGGAGAGTGGGGAGGTATTTGGGCTTCATTGACCCTTGATGCATGGTCAGTTTCCTGCTGGAAGTAACCATTTTATTTTCCATCAGTATTTACATCAACACAGTAAGAGATAGTAATGGTCTCAAAAGATCTCTCTGCAGGTAAAGTTGATCGAATACATGTAAGTGACAGACCTTCAACTTGTTGATCATTTAGACTTATTTCTGTTCAAACTTCGAGCTACAAACCATGAGCAAGCTTTCAACTGAGGTAAACAAGAGATCAGTGATTACCACAACTGCCAACTCTGGGTTGATCTACTAACTAAACCAAATTAATTTGAACTGAATTGCTGGTCCCTATTTTAAATACCGGAGTTTCGAATATTACATTCTATGGGGGCGAAATTGGATTGCACCCTGTTTGGGGGTGGTAACCGAGTCAGTGCGGGACTTCCTGCGCCCGAAGTCCCGCCCCGGCTGTGAAATTCGGGTTATCGTCCCTCACAGGAAGTAAGGCGCAATGTCACGCACTCCACTTCCTAGTGGGAGGTGTCTGGGATGCTACATGGACCGGATTGGCAGCACTACACAGCTTCTCCACCAAGCGCTGGCACGGTTTTGGGGCATGGTTTTAAGGTGGTTAGTGGAAAGCTTAGAGGGGATTTGAGGGGGGGGGCTTCTTTACGCAGAGGATTGTGGGGATCTGGAACTCCAGATCCCCACAATCCTCTGCGTAAAGAAGAGTGGTGGATGCAGAAACCCTCACCACTTTTAAGAGATGGTTGGATGGGCACAGAGATGGTTACGGACCTAGAGCTAGTAATTGGGATTAGATTGGATGACCTTTTGTTGTACGGCGCAGATATAATGGTAAATTCTGCAGGGAATAGAATACGGCCAGGGTGATCTCCTGGACTGGTTTCGATCATCTGGATGGGGTTGGAGAGGAATTTTCCCAGATTTTGTTTCTCCCTAAATTGGCCTGTGTTTTTATCTGGTTTTTGCCTCTCCCAGGAGATCACATGGCTCCGGTTGGGGTGGAGTATAGAATGTTTCAGTATAAGGAGTGTCGCAGTTGTGGTGAGGCGGACTGGTTGGGCTGGGTGCTCTTTGCCTTTCCGTCATTGTTCATGGGTTTATATGTAACCTTCAGGGCTGCTGACCGAGGGCCGTGTGGCTCTGTGTCGGCCGCGCGGACACGATGGGTCGGAATGGCCTCCTTCTGTGCTGTAAATTTCTATGTTTCTATGTTTCAGCACCCATCCCCTTCCGGTAAAGGGGAGGGGCTGCTGCGAACTCTGCAGGCTCTGTGATGACCTCTGCTGGGCCACATGCGTGCTGCATGGTGGTGGCCCGGACCATGCGACAAGCAACGAAGAACGGGACGACCAGTGAGTCAGCCGACGGAAAAAATGGCGGCGCACGGCGCAAGGCACCTCCCTTTAACTCCCGCCCCGGGAGAGAAGGTCGGCCCGTTTCGCGGGAGTCTCACAGGGCGCTAGGCGGTCCCTGCAGGGCACAAACGGGATCGCCGCGCAGGGTGATGACATCATTTCCGGAGGGACGGTGGCCCAGGGCACTTTCTACGGGGCATGGCGGTACCGTGTTCACGCCTCTGCTAACTCCCGTGCAATTCCACGGACGCCCCCCCCACCCCCAACCCCCAGACAAAAACAGTTTTGTGCTCTATTGGCTTTGTATGAGCAGCTCAGGTTTTATGTACATTCCTTAATATTGCAACTTCCATGTTAAAAGCAATAAACCACCACAATGTGAATTTGTTCATGGAGTTTGCAAGAACCAACAAGGAGAAAAGGAGAAAACTAAGCTGCTTTGCCCAATTGACTGATGAAAGAAGAAAGAAAGAACTTGCATTTATATAGCATTTTTCACAACCCCAGGACATCCCAAAGCATTTTACAGCCAATGAAGTACTTTATCCCTCAATGCTGATCCTTGTCTATAACAAATGTCTATTTGCTCCACTAAACAAATAGTTATAGACAGGCACATGTCCAGTGCGGGGTTGACTTTCTAGAGTTGAGCTAAGCTGAACAGACACAATATTTATACAAGAAATGCACAGGATATTACTTCTTTAAATCTACCTTTTTTATTATTTCTGTTTGCTGAGGTCATTGTATTAAAAACAAAATGCAAATGATCAAATACACTGCCACTTACTCCAGGTTAAGTACTGCCCTTGGAGAGTGTTGCACCTGGGAGTTGCTCTGCATTTGGTTGCTGGTCAATGCATGCAGGTGTAGGTGGAGCTCCTTCACGGCAAACGAGCCAAAGGTGGGCAGAGGAAACGTTACAAGGACACCCTCAAAGCCTCCCTGATAAAGTGCAACATCCCCTCTGACACCTGGGAGACCCTGGCCGAAGACCGCCCTAAGTGGAGAAAGTGCATCCGGGAGGGCGCTGAGCTCTTCGAGTCTCAACGCAAAGAGCGTGAAGATGTCAAGCGCAGGCAGCAGAAGGAGCGCGCGGCAAACCAGTCCAATCCACCCCTTCCCTCGACGAATGTCTGTCCCACCTGTAACACAGTCTGTGGCTCTCATATCGGACTGTTCAGCCACCAGATAACTCACTTTGGGAGCGGAAGCAGGTCTTCCTCGATTCCGAGGGACTGCCTATGATGAGGTGGAGCAACGTATGTATCAACTGTACTTGCAGTACAATGGCTGGGTTTTATCTGTGTTGAGCTCCATTCATTTGGGTTCATGATTGTGGTGCCATGTTAAGGATCCAAAACACTCAGTGCAAATTTAAATAGCCCCTAGCACATGGGTACACGACTCGCGCGTGACATTGTAAACTTCTATTTATGTAAGTGGAATAGCCATGTTACAACTAGGCATTTGTTGCCAATAGATATTTAACAAATGAGGTCGACTATATAACATAATATGCTGCTAATTTCACTACACATGGTTTATGTAAACACATTTTCATTCAAATTTCCTTGGATTACAAAAATGCATTCCCAATATGAAATAACAAAATAGTGCAAAATCAAATTTATTTTGCCTTATTATATTAAAGCCACATGAAGATATTTTGACAGATTAACTGCCAGAATTTGGGAAGATCCACCTCTTGTTGAATCCTCCACAAGCTAGCACTCTTGATCCAGCATAATAAGCCCGAGAACCAGACACTGAAGCTCACTGCTCCCAAATGGACTCAAAAAGGTCTCACTGGGGACATACGAGAGGTTCCCTGAAGGTCTTTTTTATTCTCATCAGTGCGGCAGACACATTGAGGACAGCGCTAAGCAGCACCACCTCCAATGGAGTTCGACCAATCGCAGAATGTGTTCAAATTGAACAGCGGCACGCACATGTTGCACTGTCTCAATCACCAGGTGAGTGGCATCCATCCATGATTTGCTGCCTGGTGGAGTAAAAAGAAGGCTTCTCTTCTTCAAGGTAGATCCCCTGAAATAAGTGATCGACACCCGCCCGTATCCCCGCCCATATAGTGACTACGGAATCACTCAGACGAAACCTCGGTTCAACCGATCTTTATTCAAGCATGCAGGGGAAGAGTACCTTCCAAGTACAAGGGTTTCTACACACAGTTATACAGTTTTTCAAGGTGTGCGACCCTCCTACAAAACTTCTGTGACCACCGGTTGGCCGACAGTTTGTCAATGGAGCTCCATTGATTCGTAGACCCTTATCAGGCTGGCTGCTAAGTGGTTTCCCAGCCTGTCCATCTCCCATCACATGTCAACCTTCTGGAATGTGTTGTTCTGCAGTGTCAACTTTGCCTCAGTTCCTCATGACGTGCTGGTTAACTTTGCTTCGCAGAGTTTGCTATGCGCCTGGTTCCTTATCAGCCAATATTATCCCTTTCCCAAGATCTCCAGCCAAAACTCTCTCGTTCCCATGAGTGCAGCTGCTGCCACAATCTATGTTTCCAGACAGCTTTCTCCCTACTGACCTAGGTAGGTGTTGTTCTGTACTGAAGATGTAAGTTTCCATAAGCGAGCTTCACATTCATAAGCGAGGTTCACATACAATCTGTCAATAGGCGATATATTACAATCCCAACCTTGAGGTGGAGGAACTCCTGACTCCTCACAACCTCCTAATACTGATAAGCCCTTTAACCCGGACCATTTTGTGTGTCAGATCAATTCACTATCTTCAGTATCCACTTTAGTGACCATCTGTCTGTCTAATTCCACTTTGGTGATATCTTTATCTCCTTACACTGTTCTACCCCCTTACACTGCCTGCTATTACATGGGATCCTCCTGTTTGCATTGTGGACCCCTAAAAAGGCCACCAATAAAGGATCCAGTCACCAGCAGTTGGCAGTTCAATGATGTGTCTAGACACCAGATACTTTTGCTGTCCTTCTTCCTGGTGGGAGACAGGACATCTGAAACTCTGAAGGTGTCCAATTAACTGAGTGGACTTATCTGGAAAGGCAGAAGAAACACATTACATCAGATTTCATACCTTATTTGGACTATTCCACAAACAGAGAACACCTGTTTCAATTATTTACTTGGAACTCAGAGATAAGTGGACTAAGAACAGTGTTCTGCATATTGTTGCCATGCACAAAACAAGAGACTTTGTAGACTCATATTGTAAATACACACTCATCGTAGATGACATGTGAAATTATTCTAATCACTTACCAGATTCAACAGCAGTCTCAAAAGAGAAAAGTTTTCTCAAGCTGCACCTCAGTTTGGAGGTATTAGTGAAACTATTTTCTCCGTCAGTGAATTTCTTCATGGCCTTTTGTAGCTGGATGTTCTTTGATCTTTGTGTGGTGGTGTTCCAGTTTAAACTATTGTCTACCAGTCCAAAAACATACTCCTCTGGCTTAAATCAGCATAAAAATTCACAAAATTGCATTCAAAGGTGCCCGAAATAATGATGTACATTTTGCTATTAACAATTAAAAAGCTGAGGTTGAAGGGTGACTTTGGCAGTTTCAGATGTGACTTTATTCTGGAAGTCATTCCAGGATGATACCTACCCTCTACCAACACAAAATTAGAATACATATCGTACCTACGATGAGCTGAAAGCTGATTTTCAGCAGATATTAGGTCTACTTAATCTTAACTGGCATTGAAATAAGAGCAGTATATTGCATATGAAGGCAGAAATGTATTGCAAGGATCCACCACACCACCGGTGATGGACAATTTCACGGAGAGAAATGAGAGCATCAGTTTGTAGATATTAGGGGTGACTAGAGCGGGGCAATAAAGTGAACGTGTGCATTCTACCTGCTCCTCAGTGGAACAAATCAACCGGAGAAATGGAACCTCTCAGCCTCCATAACCAGCGCCTGCGAAAAGACACTCGGTCACTCAACCAGGACTGGTTTGATGAGAATGACCAGGAGATCCAAGAGCTAATAGATCGCAAGCGCAGGGCATTTCTGAGCCTTAAATAACAACCCAACTCGGGAGTAGCAAGGCAGCATTACAGGCGGCTTAAGGCCGAGGTCCAACAAAAAACCTGCGACCTAAAGAATAGATGGTGGATGGAGAAAGCACAGGAGATACAGCAGCTGGCCGACAGCCATGATGTGCGAGGATTCTTCATCGCAGTCAAGGCCACCTACGGCCGAAACACCCAAGGCCCCACCCCACTCCTGGCCAAGAACGGGGAAACACTCATCAAGGACAACGAGGCAGTCAGGGCCCGCTGGAAGGAACACTTTGACGATCTCCTCAATCGAGACTCTGCCTTTGACTCGAGTGTTCTCGACTCCATCCCGCAGCATGCTACCCACTGCCACCTCAGTAAAACCCCAGCACTGCACGAGGCAGAAAAAGCCATAAGGCAACTTAAGAACAAGGCTATGGGAGCGGATGGAATCCCTGCTGAGGCACTGAAGTATGGCGGAGAGGCACTGCTGGCGCGGATACATGACCTTATCTCTCTCATCTGGAGGGAGGAGAGCATGCCGAGAGATCTCAGTGATGCAGTGATCGTGACCATCTTTAAAAAAGGAGACAAGTCTGACTGCGGGAACTACAGAGGAATCTCCCTGCTATCAGCCACTGGAAAGTCGTCGCTAGAGAAATGGGACAAATAAGACAATGGGGTACATTTTCAACTTGCTGATGCTGCAGATTGGCTGCCCATTATAGAAACCACTGCTTTAATTTGCATGGAAAGGAAAATGTTTTTTTTCTTCAACCCACACCATAGCCTTATCAAATATGGAGGCAGGTAGGAGGTTTAAGCTAGTTTGTATTTGGGTGGTCAACTGGCTGATATCTTACTCCTTTCCCCCTACCCCTGATATAAGGTAGAGACCAAGGAGCTGTGTATATCTCTGAGCTCCTCTGGAGATCAGACTCATTCCCTCTACTATCCTTATTTTCAAAAAAAGTCAGTTCTACTTTACTGTGTATTTGTAATTATCACTGATGAAATGGCCAATGATTCCTTTATTTAAAAAAAAGATATATATTCCTATTAATCCAGTGTTATTTTAAATTATATGTGCTTTGATTTAGTAAATCCAATGTTTTACAAGAAAAATACAGTAGTACAGACAGCAAAACATCACCGTCCGTCAACTTGAGTGTCAATTATCTCAAACTGGTAGCATTCTCACCTCTCGAGTCAGAAGGCCCTAGGTTCAAGTTCTATTTCAGCATTTGAACACATAATCTCGGCTTTCACTTCAGAAGCAATACACATACTGATACAGTGTAAGAGAGATGAAACATCAATCATCATCATAGGCAGAGCCTCAAAGCGAGGATGACTTGCTTCCACGCCAAAAAGGGATGAGTTCACAGGTGTTTCAATGAAGGACCTAATATTCCAGGTCCTGAACTACATGTTGAAGGGTGGAAGATGCCTGGGCATGGATTTTTTTAACATGGGGTGGCCGTTGCACACCTGCCACCACACAGCCCTGCACTAAAATGAGGCCCCGTCTACCTGTTCCAGTGGAAAAAATCCCACGGTGCTATTTGAAAAAGACCAGCGAGTTTTCATCACTCAACCAGCATCACCCAAAACAGACCAACTAGTCACTTCTCTCATTTGCGGGACCTTGTGTGGAACACGGCTGATCAACAGAACAGAGAATGCATTTCAAAAGTAATCCATTGGCGTGAGAAAGTTTGGAACATCCCGAGTATGTGAAAGTGTTGTACTTTCGAGCCAGGGTGTCCCAGGAGATGGAGCACGCGGTGTCCACTGGTACGCTCGCCGCCTTCCACGAGAGGTGGGCATCGGAGGTACTGGGGTGCATCATCACCCCCGGCAACCAAATTTTAATTTGATTGAAGTTTACTGTCAAAAGTTTAATTTGTTTAGTGTATCGGTTTTAGTGCCTCCCCCTTTAATCGGGGGGGGGCACTTGATTTATGGTTTCAACTTAAAATAGTTGTGAAAGTGCAGAAATTCCGAGGAGAACTTCCCACGGGTAAATCAATAAAGAATATAAATAAAATGCGCACTTACCTGGAGCTGCTGTGCCCGCTGGAACTCCCGATCCACAGGCCTCCTCTCCCTGCGACGCGCAGCACGTGCATGTCGGGACGTCCGCAGGAGTCACGTGTGCCTGGACACCCAATCACAGGTAAGTATTTTCTCACTCATTGTAATCGGAGTTTCCTAAGTTACGAAACTTCTATTACAATGAATGAGAAAACCCCAAAACTCTCAAAAAATAGGTAAAACATTAAAAAAAAACACCTCACACAATAAACTAATAGAAATTAAAAATATTACACGTGTTTTTATAAAGAAAAAAAAATCCCAATTAAAAAAAAAAGTTACGGTTCAGGTTTAAAATAACATTATCTGAGTGGGCAGGGTTTTAACATAAATATGTTTTTTAAATTTTTATTTTAATCATGTTTTTTTCTATGTTTTTAAACTCTTTTGCCTGCAACAGTAGGCTATGCGCCTGCCTTTTCAGGTCCTAGGGTTTTCAGGACATTTGCAGTGCAAGGTATGGGTCAATATCCCAAACTTCCACGTACAAAAGTCCTCGTTCCCGACCTGCGCGAGATCTGTCCAGCTCTAGCTCGACAGATCGGAAAAAACAGTTTTCAGCGCGTGCGCATTGCGCGCTTCAAACCGGCTTTTCCGATGCTTTCCCGGGTCGGTAGAAACTTCGTACGGACCCAGGACATCGGAAATTCTGCCCCGTTATAAAAGTGTAACTTTCTTCTTTGAATTCAGATCGGTATTGGTTACCGCTATATAACTTGCAGCATTTTTGGTAATGTTTTTAAATACATAAAAAGAAGCATGTCTGTGGCAGTCTCTTGGCTCCTCTGAACCTGGAGGTCAGCCTCCATAAATATCGGAACACATAGATTCTGCAATAGTTCCCAAACCAGAAATATTCACGCTGCATCTTTTAAATAAATATCAGCCCTAATCCCCAAATATTCCGCCCGCCCACGACAAGCTCCTCTGAAACTCACAGTACATGAATAGAGTATTGAGAGATCTTTGTCATCATAGCCTTGCCATACATATATCTTTAATTCAACTAAACAGGACACCAGAAAAACTGAATTAGAAGTATCTTTCAACACCAACAACAACAACTTGTATTTATATAGCACCTTCACAGGAGTATTATGAGACAAATAATTTGATACTGAGCCAGATAAGGAGAAAAGCTTGGTCAAAGAGGTAGGTTTTACGGAGCGTCCTGAAGGAGGAAAGAGAGGAGGAAACATAGAAACATATAAAGTAGGTGCAGTAGGCCATTCGGCCCTTCAAGCCTGCACCACCATTCAATAAGATCAAGGCTGATCATGCAACTTCATTACCCCATTCCTACTTTCTCTCCATATCCCCTAAACCCTTTAGCCGTAAGGGCCACATCTAACTCCCTCTTAAATATATCTAACGAACTGGCCTCAACAACTTTCTGTGGTAGAGAATTCCACAGGTTCACAATTCTCGAGGTGAAAAATGTTCTCCTCATCTCGGTCCTATATGGCTTCCCCTTATCCTTAGATTGTGACCCCTGGTTCTGGATAGAGAGGCGAAGAGGTTTAGGCAGGGTTCTCCAGAGCTTAGGACCTAGACAACAGAAGACACGGCCACCAATGGTTGAACAATTATAATCAGGGATGCTCAGGAGGGCACTGGAATAGTCAAGTCTATAGTTTCAAACAATTAATTTGTAATACAAGCCTGCTAAACCTTGTTTTAAATTCTACATCAGTTTGCAAGGTCTGCTGATAAGTTAAAACTCGTATTATACCAAGCATTCCAATATATGCTGCATGTGTCCTTGTGCCTTTGTATTTGTGCCTGGCAGCAACTGAAATTGCTTATAAATTCAACATGAACCTCATTATAAACCTCCAAAAAAAAAAATACTCATAAAAAGGTCACTACTGCCGGAATCTGCTAATGTCATTACTCTTTTGGGAAAGTATTTCGAGACCTCATGTATCCATAATATACCATTCAATGCAAGTCTTCATCCCATCTATATTACCGTTATAATTCATGTGCTTTTAACTAAACAAGCTTACATTTTGATTTGAAGGAGGCAAGGAACAGAAAATATTAAGTGCCAGCTAATATTACATGAGTGTGAAGAAGTTGAATGAATTCAGCACCCATCGCTCTGGTTTATTGGTGTTCACCTTGCAATCGTTCAATTACATATCTGTGCTAATCTATCCAATCTCAGCAAGTTTTCAATGAGGTGCACAAGTGAACACCAAGCCCCAGGTAATAAGGTGTGGGGGAGAGCGAGTAGGTATTGCCAGATAGATTCCTGCTGCTCATCACTGTCCAGTGACTCCTGTTAAAACAATGCACAAGTGGCTTCAACTATTTCAGTTGTGCACTTTAAACAAATGCAAGGGGGGGTCACACTCCAAAATAATTTTTTTTTCCAGTGCCCCATTTTTTTTTTCAGGGCACTAAAACCACAAATTATACAAGTGCACCCTGGCTCAAAGGAGGGGGGGGGGGGCGCACTAAAACCAGCAAATTAAACAAATTAAATTGTAAACTTAAATGGATCAAATTAAAATTTGGTTGCCGGGGGTGATGATACACTCCAGTCCCTCCGGTGCCCACATCTCGCGGAAGGCCGCAAACGTACCTGTGGACACCGTGTGCTCCATCTCCAGGGACACCCTGGCTCGGATGTAACCGTGGAAGAGAGACAGGCAGTCGGGCTGAACGGCCCCCTCGACCGCCCGCTGCCTGGATAGGTTGATGGCCCCCTTTTGCAAGTGGCTTCAGGTGTGAACACGAGGGGGCAGCTGTGATGGTCTCCAAATACCTGACACTCATTAGCCTGGCTATACATAAAGAATGGTGAGTTTACCAGAGAGTTACCGCTGACTGAGAGATCACACCCCCAGCATTAGTGACCATCAATTGAGGCATGGTGAGGACACGGGGAAATTTGATGGAAAGACTTACAAAAAGGTGCATCTGGCTCCCACCACTGCTGAGACACAAAAGCATTTTTAAAACATTTCAAAATGTTTGCCGCTACCACACATCAGTACTACAATCCAAATTAGCTACGAGTTGGTGCACTGACTGGAGTCCTGACCTCTGCTCAAATCCCTTTCCTGCAGTAATAAAATTACCCACCGAAAGCAGTAGCTACATTTTATATTTTGACGTGGCTGAAAAAGAATGAAGATTCACATTAGGATGTTAACACTTACTACTGAAATCGAATCAGGCAGATGTGGGAACTTTGCTCAAAATTAAGAGTGAAGTAATTAATGCTGCACCATTTATGCTATTACTGCAGCTACAGCCTTGAACACGAATAGGACCAAGGTCAACATTTGACAGGGTACTTCACTCTCACTTGCAAATTACAACGTTAAGTAAGCTATCCACAGAAGTTCATTATCTTTGAGAAAACTCAGTAAACAATTTCTGTATTGGCCCATGTTGAAAGTGATGACTCAGAACAGTCACCTGGGACTGATTGAAGGAAAGTTATCTCATTAAGGGGCTCAAACAATTGCATCAACCAAAAAAACAACTGCATCCTGAAATGAGGTTAGTCTCAAACATCCATCCAGCTTTTGAAAATCGGGTGTTTGGTTTTCTGTAGATTGATTATCAATGTTACGGTGATGAATCAAATTATACTTATATTACCCGAGATGCTGGATTTTTAGCGAGTGTTTTGAAGGATTTAATGTCACAAGTTCACCCATCCCCCTCACCACCCACCCCCACAAAAACTGTAGATCAATGTTCTTGGTGAATGGTTCAGATCACTATTTGAAATTTGATCTCCACTGCACCCCCCCCCCCCCCCCCCCCACACACACACAACTATTTTTGTAAAAACAATGATCAAGTTCCCCCTGGTTAAAGGGGGAGTCACACTCCAGAAACTTTCAATCAAGTGCCCCCTTGGGTTTTTTTTGAGGGCACCAAAAACACAAACTGTAAAGCAATAGCAATTAAAAGCTATACATCTGGACGATTTAACAGCTCTGTTTAGAATTGTTCATTGACAACTGTCATGATACTTAGATCACTAAAAAGACTGTTACTAAAAAACACATGTAGGTGTCACTTAAATGTTCTGCCTGAGCCTCCCTAGAATCAAGAAATTGGTCGACAATGGTCATTCCAACTTGGAGACCAATCTTAAGTCAGTCAAGTAGGACAAGCTGAAATTTTAAACAGCGGAACATGGAGGCTGACAAGGAGAGCCTTGCGTTAGTCAAGAATGGAGTTGGCTAAGGCATGGATCAGAGTTTCAGTGGCAGAGGAACTGAAGTTGAAATATACAGTTTTAGTGGTGGGTGGGAAGTGGGATTTGAAGCTCAGCGTCAAACAGAACACTGAGGTTGCGCACTACTAGATTCAGTCCACAAAAGCAGCCAGGGAAGGGATTGAGTCGAGAGCCGAGGTGTGGAGCTTTGTGCGGCAGTCAATTAGATGGTTTTGGTTTTGTCGAAGTTGAGTTGAATAAGGTTCTTGCTCATTCTGGAATCAATGTAGCTAAGCAGTCCAACATCACAGTCAAGCATCAACGGCGGCAGCAAAGAGGTAGAACTGAGTACACGCCTACAATTGAGATTGCTGAGTGGCAGTGTACAGACAAGGAAAAAACTCATGATGGATAAATCCTTGGGGTATAGTGAACATGCAGGGGCAGGAGTAGAAGCCAATACAGGAAATGTATTGGGATAGGTAGAAATGGGAACAAACTAGGTCAAAGATGGTTAATTTTAAAAAACTTTAAATATTAAAGGCACATTGTTATGAAGCACTCCTTTAAGGAAAAAGCACACCATCAATTTAATGAATTATTTTTAAACGTGATCGATATCTTGTATTTTTAGTTGAATTCATGGATTATTTATTTCTGTTTAAAATGCTACTGGAAAATAAAGTCTATAAAAAGTTGAAAATCCTAAAATCACACTTAAGATATCAGTAAGCAGTATCTGAAATGTAAAACAGATAAAACTGACATTCAAGTGATTGTAAAGAGCAAGGCTGCTGCCTGAACTTGTAGTCTAGGCGTGAATTAAGTAAAACAATGCAAGAAAATATTTAAACTTATCTTCTGTTCACCAACTTGCTGTTGCAACACACTGTGATAAGCTGATAAGTGATTGTATAAGTAGGCTGTGTGTGGCCAGGGCAAAACATATTTTCTTAATTGGCATTAAAATATTCCAAAACTTGCATGGTCAATGTGGTGCATGGAATTCCCACCGGAGTGGTGGAATGCAAAGCTCTCCAATGTTTTCTATTTTATTTCCTTTATGTCTTTTTTCCCCTTGCCTCAGCTGCAAAGGTTCCAAATTATGTTTGGGATATCTTATTCCAATGGTCAAAAATAAATTCTTGCGGTCTTTGTAAAAAGGTGCTCAGTTTATTGGCCATTTCCTGCAGAGATTGTAACAGTTTAACATACAAGTAGCATTATTTTCTAGCCTGTTGTGATGATTGAACAAGCAAGTCCCTAGTTACGCGTCTACGATGCGCGTGACCTGTAACCCAGTGGCTTACACTCAATGTTTTCTACATCGTACAAACTGCTGAGCCTTCTCACACTGCACTGGTTGGGGCAGCAGTGAGCCATTACAACTGTCCTCAGGCATGGAAAGGAAACATGGGCAGAGTTCCTGCTCCAAATTGCTATCTAGTAACCGCGACTGGATAATACATGAGTTAATGAAACTCGGCTGCAAAGGCTGAGATTGGCTAAATTGCCCACTTTCGGGAGATACCACCCATGGCACTGGACCGCAGCATAATTTGCCACATGGATAAGGTGGTTATGGCGGCAGCAAGGGAGATAATTGAGAAGAGAAAAACACCTCGACTCCAATGTCAAATCACACACACATATCACTTCATACTTGAACAGAGAATCAGCTCAAAACATGGCCAGAAATGAAAAGTAAGTTGAAAGCAGGAACATGCGATATAAACACAGGCTGCACATTGTTGAATTGGTGGTTCAGGGAATGTGAGCCAAACTGAGTTGCGGCTGACTCACTCCTGCTACACGGCTGCAAACACTGCGGTTTATTCTCTCTAAACCACTGATAAACTGACATGCATCCTCTATACATACACACACAATAAGCAATACAATGGAATGGAAACTTTGCTAGATCAGCTGAGTATCTTGTGGTGTCGCCCTTTACAAAACAGACTGGCACTATTTAGTTGCACTTCTGACTTTTGGCTATGACCACCACCTTCTGGTTTCACATTTTAAGCATTAATCAACAGTCCTACATAAACAATTGCAAACGGGTGAAAATCTGTGAATTGCAATATGTGGAACAAAACACAGTGGAGTATCATTTCTCATGCTGAGACAAATACATAATTTTATGAGCACAATATTGTGCGGCCTTGTTACTTAATAGTGAAAAATGGACCAAAGTCAATTCAAAGACTTTCATTCTGGAAAGAGTAATAAAAGCAATATTGGCAGATGGAAACGATGTTTATGGGCTGCGAAAGTGACGTGCAGAAGGAGATCGAAAAAAATAAATTAGACCCACAATTTATGAAATATGAACAACCAGCTCCTTCACGAAAAGCTTAAAAACTTTAAATCTGGAATCAGTGACAGACAAGTCTGCTGTAAAGCACCCACGATTACTCCATTTATAAGGCCAGCAGGGATTCAATTACATCCCACTGTGATGAACTGAAGCCGTCTTGCATGAATTATAACACACTTAAACATGGCAACTCTGCAACTATAACTCACAGCAGAAAACATTAATGAGCAAACTTCCACAAGCATGAAATCAAGTGTACCTAGTCCAGTGGTATGTGTTAGGTAATGATTTAGAGCAGTGGTTTTTCACCTCAGATCTGCAATGAAATCCTGTTGCTTTTTCTGATCGGCCTCTCTGCCGGCTGCAAGGGTTCCAAATTAAATGAATTTGCGCAGCTTCAAGCCAATCGCAAGGCCACAGCATATCAATGTAACGTAGCCAAGTTGGCTGACGATACAAAGATGGGAGGAAAAGCAATGTATGAGGAGGACACAAAAAGGACATAGACAGGCTAAGTGAGTGGGCAAAAATTTGGCAGATGGAGCATAATGTTGGAAAGTGTGAGGTCATGCACTTTGGCAGAAAAAATCAAAGAGCAAGTTATTATTTAAATGGAGAAAGATTGCAAAGTGCTGCAGTACAGCGGGACCTGGGGGTACTTGTGCATGAAACACAAAAGGATAGTATGCAGGTACAGCAAGTGATCAGGACGGCCAATGGAATCTTGGCCTTTATTGCAAAGCAGATGGAGTATAAAAGCAGGGAAATCTTGCTACAGCTGTACAAGATATTGGTGAGGCCACACCTGGAATACTGCGTGCAGTTTTGGTTTCCAATTTTACCAAAGGATATACTTGCTTTGGAGGCAGTTCAGAGAAGGTTCACTCGGTTGATTCCGGGGATGAGGGGGTTGATTTATGAGGAAAGGTTGAGTAGGTTCAGCCTCTACTCATTGAAGAATGAGAGGTGATCTTATCGAAACGTATAAGATTATGAGGGGGCTTGACAAGGTGGATGATGGGGAGACTAGAACTAGAGGGCATGATTTTAGAATAAGGGGCCGCCCGTTTAAAACTGAGATGAGGAGGAATTTCTTCTCTCAGAGGGTTGTAAATCTGTGGAATTTGCTGCCTCAGAGAGCTGTGGAAGCTGGGACACTGAATAAATTTAAGACAGAAATAGACAGTTTTTTGAGCGATAGGGGGTTATGGGGAGTGGGCAGGGAAGTGGAGCTGAGTCCATGATCAGATCAGCCATGATCTTATTGAATGGCGAAGCAGGCTCGAGGGGCCATATGGTCTACTCCTGTTCCTATTTCTTATGTACCTGCAATATTAGAAGGCAGTTGCACGTGGGAAAACCACAACAATGACACACTCGGAAATGCAAAGGTTGTGATTCAAGGACATTGGTGTAAGGTTTGGGTTAAATCATATAGTATGTGAGGTCATGGGGAACTTTGCTCTGTATCCTGAAAACACCTTAACCCAGTTTACTGCCACTTAAGTTCTGCAGAGAAAATAAAACGAACAGTACCACCACCCTGCCCCTTAACAAGCAGTATATTGAGGGGAGGGGTTATATTATATTGTATCTTCTCCACGCTACTGTACCTTATAAATGAATCAACTCTTTAAGCAGCACTTGAGAGGGTAAGCGTCCCACATACCTCTAGAATCCTGTCGTGGATCAGTAATCCCCCTTCTTTATCTGCTGGCCCAGACTCCACTATTTTTGACACAAAAATCCCCTCACACGCTGTGCCCTCTTGATGTTCCTTTAAATAAGGTGCCAAAAAACAAAAAAAAAGGCTACTTTAGTATTTGAAATGCACAACAGAATGAAATAAATCTGAAGACATTAGCAAGAGGGGGAGGTGCTAACTTCAAATGACTATTGAGATCCAATGTGATATGCAATGCCCTGAAGGTACTTTTTGTGGTGACAGTCAGCAATAGCTGGACTGGCAACAGCTGACAGTCACATCACTGCTGGGGGGGCAGCACGTTCAAAATATTCCAACCTCCCCAACCTGAAACCAGCAGGAGATGCCCAGAGGTACTTCCATTCATATAATGAATGCAACCACTTTGCACGGTGTGTGTACCGTTGTAACTGGAACTGTCTGCCTCATGAAGCGTTTGAGGCTAGGTCAGTTGCAAAATGCAAAAACTGAAATCAATAGATGTGTTTTTTCGGCAAGATACCCATGCTGTGGCAAGTACTTCGGAGTTGCTAACGGAACATGCTCAGTTCTTCTATAAAAGGGCTTTAAAGTGGTCGGATGCTGTAAATCTTGTTACAGACCCCCCCTCCCCCCAGAGTACAACCATGGATACACATTCCTATAGGGAAACACGTTTTGAAAACTCTGGTAAATCATACTGGTTATAATTGGGCTGTTGCAATAAACATACCGAACAAGGTCTGCCGCCGATAATGTTAAATCCCAGGGAACCCGAGTCCCGCTGCATGATGATGGTCAGTGCCTCTCCACCCTAAAAACAGACACAATAACAGGTGTTGGCTGGCAGGGCTATAAACAACTGTGAAAGACCAGCTGGCAACTGCACGCCACCTGGCAGAAATAGAAAATACCTTTAAGATTTAAAAAAAAAATGATGAACCAGTTTAACAACAAAATATCACCGGAGCCTTACACAAGACATGTCAACAAACTGCTGCATCTGCTTAAGGTTGGTGGAAGTGCATTAGCTGCACTGATCTTGCAGTGTCTGATGGCATGCTAAGTGACACTACTTCAACATGCAGTCCTCCTCCAACCTTAAACCTAATACAGGGGGAGGGTTTACTTCAAATATTTCATTCCGAGACGACGTTTTGTTGGATGAAACCCAAAGCACACCGTGATTTTGCCCAGTGTTTATAAGTTGAAAAATCTGACACACTTTTATTTACACCGCGAACATAACTCGGAAGGGGGAGGGTCTGTCATAAATATCACCACACTAAATAAACCTTCCAGTGTGATGTCTGTGGCTACAGATTGCCCCCTGCCTCCATGTTAGTGTGCGCTGACAATTCTGGGGGCAAGGAACTTCCCCTCCACCCCGACCCAAAATCCCAGCCCAAAACACACACATCCGCAATGAAGCATGTCGGAGAGGAAGTTGACAGTTTTGGCAGAACGAGATTAACTGTTCCCCCTTCGGAAAGATTTTTATGTAAATATATTTCCTCATTAGCTGGCCCCCTTGGAGAGCAGGATAATATGTGTCTATATGTGTGCGTGTGTGTATATGTCTGTGTGTTTGTGTATGTCAGTGTGTGTCAGTGTGTTTGTGTATGTCAATGTGAGAGTCTCTCTCTCTCTCTCTCCCTGTCTGTCTCTCTCTCCCTCCCGCAGTCTGTATGTCTCTCTATCTCTCTCTCTCCGTGTCTGTATGCCTCTCTCTCTCTCTCGCCCTATGCCTGTATCTCTCTCTCTCTCTCTGTCTGTATGTCTCTCTCTCTTTGTCCTTGTGTCTGTATGTATTTCTCTCTCTCTCCCTATGCCTGTATCTCTCTCTCTATGTCTGTATCTCTCTCTCTCTCTGTATGTCTCTCTCTCCGTGTCTGTATGTCTCTCTCTCTCTATGCCTGTATCTCTCTCTCTCCCGCTGTCTGTATGTCTCTCTCTCTCTCTCTCTGTCTCTCCCTCTCCCTGTGACTGTATCTCTCTCTGTCTCTCTCTCCCTGTGTCTATATGTCTCTCTCTCTTTCTCTTGTTGTGTCTGTGTGTCTCTCTCTCTCTCTCTTTCTCTCCTTGTGTCTGTCTCTCTCTCTCTGTCTCGCCCTGTCCCTGCGCGTCTCTCTCTTTCTGTGTGTGTGTCTCTCTCTCTGTCTCTCCCTGTCCCTGTGTGTGTGTCTCTCTCTGTGTCTCTCCCTGTCCCTATGTGCCTCTCTCTTTCTGTGTGTGTCTCTCTCTGTCTCTCCCTGTCCCTGTATGTGTGTGGCTCTCTCTCTCTCTCTCTGTCTCTCTCTGTGTCTCTCCCTGTCCCTCTGTGTGTCTCTCTTTCTGTGTGTGTGTCTCTCTCTTTCTGTCTCTCCCTGTCCCTGTGTGTGTGTGTCGCTCTCTGTCTCTCTCTGTGTCTCTCCCTGTCCCTATGTGCCTCTCTCTTTCTGTGTGTCTCTCTCTCTCTGTCTCTCCCTGTCCCTGAATGTATGTGTCTCCCTCTGTCTCTTCCTGTCCCTCTGTGTCTCTCTCTTTCTGTGTGTGTGTGTGTCTCTCTCTCCCTGTCCCTGTGTGTCACTCTCTGTGTCTCTGTGTTGACTCACCCTCCATGCTGCCCCTCTCCCAATTCCCCCCAGCCCACTCTTTTCCAGCTTCACGCCCCCAGAGAAATCCTGACCAAAACAGGAGGGGGAGCAAAGCATGTTTGTTGATATATATATATAACACAAACAAACAGACACAAAAAAACTCACGGTGCATTGAGCAGGAAGGCTCTTGGTCAGCGAGTCGATCCTGGCGCTGTACTCGGTGAATTTGCGCTGGTATTTGAGAGCTGTCATCTGCGCCTCGCTCTGCAGCGCTGACAGCTGGGCGAGCAGCGACTTCTCGCGTTTGCCGTAGCGTGCGCCCTGCTTCCTGAGGTCGCGGTCCAGGCCGGCGATGCGGCCCTGCAGCGCCTGCCCGTGCGCCCGCAGCGCCCGCAGGCAGCAGTGTGCGCCCGGCCGCCGCTCCCGGTGCAGCAGCGTGAGCCCGCAGCCCGCCTGGCACACGCCGACCGGCCGCTGCTCGCAACTTTCCCGCATGTGCGCCTCCACCTCCCGCCGGCTCAGCGCCGCCCCGCAACCTTGGTGCCCGCAGCGGGCCGGCGAGAAGTCGCAAGTCTCGGCGTGCTCCGCCAGCCGGCGCAGCGGCACCGCCCGCCCGCAACCTCGCCCCCGGTGGTCGCAGCGGATCTCCAGCCGGAGGATCAGCTCCCGGAGCGGCACGACCGGCTGCAGCTCCTTGGCCGAGACCCGGCGGCACTCCCGCGGGCACTTGCCCCGCTGCACCACCCAGGGCAAGAGGCAGCCGGCGCAGTAAACGTGTCCGCACGGCGTGGCCAGAGGGTCCTCCAGCACTTTGTTGCACAAGTTGCACTTGAAGTCGGGGTCCACGTCCTCGCGGAAGCGCTCCAGCTCGAATCCCATTGTTTTAAAACACAACACCCAACACCAACAAAAAGTTTTTGCAAGGGGCGCAGCGCGCAAGCCTTATCGCCACAATCCCGGTTGATCAGCGCTCCGTATCGCCACAATCCCGGCTGATCAGCGCTCCGTATCGCCACAATCCCGGTTGATCAGCGCTCCGTATCGCCACAATCCCGGCTGATCAGCGCTTCTTATCGCCACAATCCCGGTTGATCAGCGCTCCGTATCGCCACAATCCCGGTTGATCAGCGCTTCTTATCGCCACAATCCCGGCTGATCAGCGCTCCGTATCGCCACAATCCCGGCTGTTTCAGCGCTCCGTATCGCCACAATCCCGGCTGTTTCAGCGCTCCGTATCGCCGCTCACGGCCAGCCCCCGCCACCAAGCCCGGCTGCTGGCTCTTCACTGCGAGCCTCGCTCATCCTCCGAGACTTTCCTCGCAAAAGGCTGCCCTAGCACCGCCTACCGTATTCATCGTACAACTGGGGCAAGCCTTGCGAGCGAATGCCCTCCACCCAAAAACACACACAAGGCAACTTATCGCAAATTGGGGACCCGAGCCAGCGTCTGCACACAATACTCACCCCGATCGATCAGTTCAAACATTTGCTTTTGTGTGTGTGTGTGTGTGTGTACTGTGATCAATTGCAATTTGCAAACGCTAGATGTCTCAATTTATGGGGACGTGGAATCTCTGGATTTTTATTTTGCTCGTGGAAATTGGTTTAAAAACTTTTAAATGCAGTTTTTTTTAAGGGAGTACTGTACTGGAAATTGCAGAACTTCATACTTCCCTGCGCCTCTCCTAAGACAGCACCGTGTAATTCGATCTTGTTTATGGGTAGCGGGGGATGCAAAGTTGCAGAGTATATCATTTATAACGGCCCATGTGATCACCTTCACCCTTACATTAGAAAGCTCTGCAGTGTTAGTGGAGATTAAACAGTGCACGAGTATATGAGCATTTTGCAAACTAATAACCACACACTACTTCTCGCGGTGCCTGCTAACCATTAGTCTCAATGAGCATTTTGGGACGCGGGCATCACGTCAGCATTTGATGACAAAGATCAGAGTGGAATAGTCCCTTGGCTTCCCCATGCTTCCCTGAGCCCAGCTGCTCATGGATCTGGATCAGTCCCACACCCCTCACTCTTCAAAGCCACATCAACTGCGTAACTGAAAGAGATGCTGGCCTCTGTGTACGATCACGAGAACTGAAGTTCCCACCGACAGTACACAGAGGCTGAAATCACTGTCATTAATCGCAGGGGCAGCATTGAGCGAAGAGGCGCTCGGGTCCAGTGAAGTAACAACTGGATCCAGGAATGGAACTGAGGCAAGAGCGGAATGGGCGGCAGGAGAGAGGAGGGGGAGTTGGAAATGAGTAATGATGGAAGACAACGAGAGGGAGAGACAATGGGCAGGAGGGAAGGAAAGAGGGAGAGGAGGGAGACTGAATGGGGGGGGGGGGATTGAAGAGGGGTGAAAGTTTTGAATAGCGGAAGAGGATTTAAGAGGGGAATTAAGGGGGGAGAAAGAGAGAAAGAATGGAAGCTTGAACAGAGGAAGGGATGAGAGGGGTGCTGGTTTGAAGTATGTTGGAGGGTGAGCAGAGTGCAAGGTTATATTGAATGGGGAGAGGGAGAACAGTGCTAGTATGATTTGGCAGATTTCAAGGAGAAGACAGTGGGGTTGATATTCAAATTGCCACATGGGCGTAAAATTGGCATTGTGGATCAACCATCCGATTCTTATTTCAAAGGAAATTAAAATCAGCAGTTTCTATAACAGACAGCTGATCCGCAATGCAAATTTTACACTCACACGCCAAGTTGAAAATCTGCCCCAATTATTGTCTAAATGAAAGAATGGGGAGTTGGATAGGCTACAGTGTCTCTGTGAACTGCTCCGGGAAGGGCTAGACTGTCTCTGTGAAGTAGAGTAGGGGAGGAGGTTGAGTGGCTATTGAAGTAACTTTAAGGAATGTAATGATTGCATGCATCTGTTAAAAATCCAATGTCACTTCGTTATTCTTTTTTAAGGTTACAAATCTATTAATTGTGAAGGGCAAAAATATGTTTTTTAAATAAGCAGAATGCATTAATTTTAATGTAAAAATGCAGAATCCCATAGGAACATGCCTGCAGAGTCCCCGAGGAACGCAGCAATAACTTTGTTCAACATCTGGATTTCCACTGTTGAGGTTTCATGGTTTTTTTACCTCCCGTGCAAGTAAAGGACACCTTGTATACTTACAACTAAAGTTACAAAACCCGTGCAGCTATTTGTTTACACACATCATAGGCTAATAAATCAGGGCCATTCTTAAGGTGTCAGCTTTTTTGAGGCTGTGCGAGTATTTTTTGAAGCTGTTGGTCACTTTTCTAGTTCTCTAGGTTGGCATGTATGTATAGCAGCGTGCATGGTAACAAACATGTGGACAGCATTGCTGATAAAAAAAAATTAACCCCTTCCCAATACTTTGATCAATAACAGAATTCAATGCATAAGCTTCTTTCTTACTAGGGGTTTCTAAACTTGTCGGTTTTGAAAGGTAAGATATATTGAAAATTACAGGACGTGTTTACATTCCACTTCAGTTAACAATATCTTAGTCTGAGCTTGGTTCTTGTCTGCCTTCTGTTTCATTTACCTTCAACAAAACATTTGATTCCAGTATTGGACTCCAGTGAAAAAGAAAACAAATGCATTGCATCTGTTGCTGAGCAGAATTATGGAATATGAAGGATTAACTAAAATGTAATTGGTTAGCTCCTTGTACAGAATGTTTGCGCTATTGTTAACTGTTAAATACTGAATGCAAGATGAAAGTAGCAATAACTGTACATGTGAGAAGCTCTCGAGTTACGTTTTCTGCTGAACTCCAGAGGCACGAGACAGGATTAAGATTTCAGTGTTCACTTTCCCATTGGGAACAAGAGGAACACGTGCCGACCTACCAAACACAGTATTCTAGAGGAATGGCTGGATAATACTGAGATTGGTCATCTGTATAGATCTCTGGGAGCAATGTTCTTTAAAAGATATAGGGGCAGAAATTCCGACGACCCCAGGCCCGTATGAAGTTTCTACCGACTCGGGAAGGCATCTGAAAAGACGGTTTTCAGCACACAATGCGCATGCGCTGAAAACCAGCTTTTCCGATCTGTCAAGCTGGAGCTCGACAGATCATCCGCAGATCGGGAATGAGGACATTTGTATATGGAAGTTTGGGTTATTTACCCATATCTTGCCCGGCAAATGTCTTGCGCCTGAAAAAGCAGGCGCATCGCCTACTATTACCGGCGTAAGAGTTTAAAAACATAGAAAAAAACATGTGTAACATTTTTAATTTCTATTAGTTTATTGTGTGAGGTGTTTTTTAAATGCTTTATGTAGCGATTGTGCGTTTGGTGGGTTTTCTCATTCATAGTAATAGAAGTTTCGTAACTTAGGAAACTCCTATTACAATGAGTGAGAAAATACTTACCTGTGATTGGGTGTCCAGGCACACGTGACTCCTGCGGACATCCCGACGTGCACGCGCTGCGCGTCGCGGGGAGAGGAGGCCTGTGGATCGGGAGTTCCAGCGGGTGCAGCAGCTCCAGGTAAGTGCGCATTTTATTTATATTCTTTGTTGATTTACCCGTGGGAAGCCCTCCTCGGAATTTCTGCCCCAAAATGAAATCTAAATTGATTGCTTTCTCCAGCTGCAAACTGGAATCTGAGATTGAAAGCAAAATCAATTTTATGCCAGAATCCTATTTAGCATGCTGCGAATAAACTTAATTACAAAGATAGGCGGCCAGTTACAGATTTATAATAGCTATATTAGCATTTCAATCCCAATGCACTCTGATGTAATAAATCTCAAACCTTTTTATTAATGTCATAACATATTGATGGTCTCATCGAACATGTTGACAGTGGCACAAACTGTATACAAACTGTGCTATAAACAAATTAAGTGAAATGCCATATACTTGAAGTAAACTGCTGCCCAGTAGTGAGTTAAAGATGGAAGGGATGATTTTAACCGTAGCTGCTTGTGGAAAAATAATTGGCCGGGAGACTAATCCGCTGATGTCCCGTATTGTCGCTTATTTAAACACCTTCCGAGTGGGTGGCAAGGGATGTCCACCTGAAGCCAAGGGGTCCTTCTTTAAATATGAAGATCGGAGTCCAACAAGGTCATCAGGCCCTGACTGCAATTTTAACTGGAGGTCAGCATGGGAAAATCACTCTGGATATCTCAACATGTGAAGACAGCAGAAAGTGAGCTGGGGCCAGAAGAGGTTCAAACAGCTAAGTTTCTAAAAAACATTTTTTTTAAACTTTCATTGTGGGACCTGGGGGAGCTCCTCCAGGCTCCACAAGGAAATTGTAGGCCTTTCCTGACCACCCTCTCTGTAACGTACCTGAGTGCCAGTGACTGACCCTTCAGCCTCCCCGCCATGAGATATTTCACTCCCGCCCGCTGGCTAGCTGTTGTTGCCCACCCATTTTGGTCATGCAGAAGTTAAAATCACCCAGGGTCTCACGCTGCCAAAGTTATGGGGCAGGGGGTCGATTGGTGTTCACCTCGGTTCCCACAACCCTGGGTTTCCAATCCTGTTTAAAATTCGTCATGTAGGGGTTGAAATTCGACTGAAGCAGAGACAAAAATTGGGCTGTAGCAGAACGACCACCCATTATACACCCCGGGCGATTTTCCTTTCAATTGAAGTTGAATTTCACCCTCATAACTTCTTCCAGAAAAAATACAAGGAAAATCATTTTTGTCCGAGGGAAAGAAAGACGTGGAAGAAATATGATGCACATTACAGGATGATGAATATCAGTGGGATTTCTGTTATGACTGTGCATTTGTCAAGCCTTTGTAGATTCCTTACAAATACTTTTTGATAAAGTGAGTGAGAGCCCACTTTTATGTTGTAATCTAATCTTGGAGTGCAAATGAGTTAAAAGTTACTGGGGGAGTGGATCTCCTCCAATCAATAATTTTGCCAAAAGATTTGGCATGACTACAAAACACCTCTGAAGATTACTCATTCAGTAGAATTATCAATAGGGAAGATTTCATCCATTAGCTGCAGCTTACGTGTCACAATGTGAGGCTGTTTGAATTTCTCAATTGAACGACAGCATTTTAAAACTCATTCCAAGGTATCCATTAAGTTTCTGTATTACAATTCTGATAATCATGCTAATTGATTTACGAATATAGTTTAATAGAATGTTTGATTCCAGAGTTCCATGGTGACTTTTCAAAACAGTCTCAATCGTTCCGATTAACATAAGAACATAAGAAATAGGAGCAGGAGTAGGCCATATGGCCCCTCGAGCCTGCACCACCATTCAATAAGATCATGGCTGATCTGATCATGGACTCAGCTCCACTTCCCTGCCTGCTCCCCATAACCCTTTACTCCCTTATCGCTCAAAAATCTGATTATTTCCATCTTAAATATACTCAATGACCCAGACTTCACAGCTCTCTAGGGCAGAGAATTCCATCGATTTCTTCCTTTGAGAGAAGAAATTCCTCCTCATCTCAGTTTTAAATGGGTGGCCCCTTATTCTGAGACTATGTCCCCTTGTTTTAGTTTCCCCTATGAGTGGAAATATCCTCTCTGCATCCACATTGTCGAGCCCCCTCATTATCTTATATGTTTCGATAAGATTAACTCTCATTCTTCTGAACTCCAATGTGCATAGGCCCAACCTACTCAACCTAGCTTCATAAGTCAACCTCCTCATCTCTGGAATCAACCTAGTGAACCTTCTCTGAACTGCCTCCAATGCAAGTATTTCCTTCCTTAAATATGGAGACTAAAACTGTGCGCAGTACTCCAGGTGTGGCCTTACCAATAACCTGTACAGTTGTAGCAGGACTTCTCTGTTTTTATACTCTATCCCCTATACAATAAAGACCAACATTCCATTGGCCTTCCTGATTACTTACTGTACCTGCATACTAATGTTTTGTGTTTCATGCACAAGGACCCCCAAGTCCCGCTGCACTGCAGCACTTTGCAATTTTTCTCCATTTAAATTATAAATTGCTTTTCTATTTTTTCTGCTAAAGTGGATAACCTCACACTTTCACACATTACACTCCATCTGCCAAATTTTTGCCTATTCATTTAGCCTGTTTATATCCCTTGGCAGATTTTTCGTGTCCTCCTCACAATTTGCTTTCCCACTCATCTTTGTATCATCAGCAAACTTGGCTACATTACACTCAGTCCCTTCATCCAAGTCATTAATATTGATTGTAAATAGTTGAGGACCCAGCACCGATCCCTGAGGCACCCCACTAGTCATTGTTTGCCAACCGGAAAATGACCCATTTATCCTGACTCTCTGTTTTCTGTTAGTTAGCCAATCCCCCATCCATGCTAATATATTACTCCTGACCCTGTGAACTTTTATTTTGTGCAGTAACCTTTTATGTGGCACCTTATCGAATACCTTCTCGAAATCCAAATACACCACATCCACTGGTTCCCCTTTATCAACCCTGTTCGTTTTATCCTCAAAGCACTCCAGCAGATTTGTCAAACATGATTTCCCTTTCATAAAACCATGCTGACTCTGCTTGATTGAATTATGCTTTTCCAAATGTCCCGCTACTGCTTCCTTAATAATGGACTCTAGCATTTTCCCTAAGACAGATGTTAGGCTAACTGGTCTATAGTTTCCTGCTTTCTGTCTGCCTCCTTTTTTAAACAGGGGTGTTACATTTTCAGTTTTCCAATCCGCTGGGACCGTCCCAGAATCCAGGGAATTTTGGTCGATTACAACCAATGCATCTGCTATCTCTGCAGCCACATCTTTTCAGACCCTAAAATGTTAGCTATCAGGTCCAGGGGACTTGTCCGCCTTTAGTCCCATTATTTTACCGAGTACTACTTCATTAGTGATAGTGATTGTATTAAGTTCCTCCCTACCTATAGCCCCTTGATTATCCACTACTGGGATGTTTTTTGTGTCTTCTACCGTGAAGACCGATACAAAATATTTGTTCAAAGTCTCTGCCATTTCCCTGTTGTCCATTATTAAATTTCCCAGTCTTATCCTCTAGGGGACCAATATTTATTTTAGCCACTCTTTTCCTTTTTATGTACCTGTAGAAACTCTTACTTTCTGTTTTTATATTTCGTGCTAGTTTACTTTCATAATCTATCTTCCCTCTCTTTATCATTTTTTAGTCGTTCTTTGCTGGCTTTGAAAAGTTTCCCAATCCTCTGGCCTCCCACTAGTCTTGGCCACATTGTATGTCCTTGTTTTTAATTGGATACGATCCCTTATTTCCTTAGTTAGCCACGGATGGTTATCCCTTCTCTTACAGCCTTTCCTTCTCATTGGGATATATTTTTGTTGCGAGTTATGAAATATCTCCTTAAATGTCTGCCACTGCTCATCAACCATCCCATACTTTAATCTATTTTCCCAGTCCACTTTAGCTAACTCTGCCTTCATACCTTTGTTGTCTCCTTTATTTAAGCTTAGGACACTGGTTTGAGAACCAACTTTCTCACCCTCCAACTGAATTTGAAATTCAACCATGTTATGGTCACTCATTTATAGAGGATCTTTTACTAAGAGATCATTTATTAATCCTGTCTCATTACACAGTACCAGATCTAAGATAGCCTGCTCCCTGGTTGGTTCTGCAATGTACTGTTCAAGGAAACTATCCTGGATACACTCTATGAACTCTTCGTCAAGGCTACCCTGGCCAATTTGCTTGGTCCAGTCAATATGAAGGTTAAAATCGCCCATGCTTATTGCCGTTCCTTTTTTACAAGCCTCCATTATTTCTTGATTTATTCTCCATCCAACAGTGTAGCTACTGTTAGGGGGCCTATAGACTACTGCCACCAGTGACTTTTCCCCTTATTAGTCTCCTTATTAAGTCCATCGTTTTCAGTTCTGGACTAAATTCAAGTTTATGTTTCAGTCGAAAAATGATAGTTTACAGCAATGTGCTGTGTTTTCAGACTGAAGTCAGTTTACAGGTTTAACATATTTTGAGGGTCCCAAAATATTAAGGCCTAGAAATTTGTCTTGGGCAACGGCGCAAAACAGGTGATGTTGGATCGGCCCCCATTATACGCAGCGCCCGATAGTCATTGGAGACAATGCAACTGAATGTCAAATGCTGCGTATAATGGGGGGCCAATCCAATATCGCCCATTTTGCATCACCGCCCAAGATTAATTTCTAGGCCTAGTAATTCTCTAGCATATGTTACTTATTTTGTATGTGGCTTAAAACGAACACCTTTAAGGCGTAATAATGCTTATTCTCTGGTGGTAGCCTGTGTGAGTAGTTTAGTCACTTGCTTTTAATACAATGGAAGCAGGAGTCTACAATTAAATCACTCCGGCTGGATCAAAATTAAAAGATTATTAACCAAAATAATTTGGTGATGGAGAGTTTATCAAGAATATAATAAAAACTGGATGCAGAGAGATGTTTCCTTGATTTGCCGAGAACAGCAACTGAGTGAGTAAATGTTTTAGTTTAGTTTTCTTCTGTGTTTAAGCTGATTCTTTTAGGCTAGACTGGTTTTTATTTGTTTGTTGATTCTGTCACAAAGGTGGCTGGTCTCGTGTCATTATGATGGCTTATTTTGTATGTGTACTTAATATTTTCTTGCTCACTCTCACTATTTGAAAAACACAAAGGGCTGTGCTGCAAAATATTTTCTATTGCTTTGACATGCTCACAGTGGAAATGCAACACACTGGTGGGTTTCGAGGTGTTGATAAAGACTCGACTGTGTATGAAATTGAAAAGTCCGCTGCTAATCCAAATCCCACAGGTAGAAACTTCCTGCATTGACCAAATACAACATCCTAAATTGTTTTACTTCATGCTTGTTTTCATTTCCTTATTAAAAGGGTAGGCATCCTTGTGCCAGACATCTGCCAGAAACTATTAAATGTAAAATGTGCAAGGCCAACCCAAGGTGACTCACCCTCCAGTTTAAAACAAATTCCTCTTTCACTGCTATTGTGTGGGAAAGCAGTCTTTAAAAACAGCCTGTATATAATATGGCATCATAATATGTTATCTACAATTTCCTGTATTCTGCCAACGCGCACATACTGGTAGCACAGTTACCCGATTCTCTATACATTCAGGTCTGACCTAACTCTTACCAGTATTACCTCCGTACATCATTTGTATATTTCATTCCCCCCATGACTGAAGAACAATAGCCATGAAATTCAGGGATTTAGTGCCAGCCCTTAAGGACAGTTTTGATGAAAAAATGGCGGCTGATTCGCTTCCGGCGGGTCACGCGGCGGCCGCAATTTTTGGCGATGAAGGTTAGGATAATCGGATAACCTAACTGCAATTTTTGTTGGTGGATGATTCAGCCATCTTTGAGAGCTTCTCTGTTTTGATTAACAGATAAAAATCCAAGGTAAATTACAAGCACATTTGGCTGAACTGCCAGAGTCCAGATGGCCGCGCCTATGGGAATAATAGGGCATTTGGGGGTGTTTCAATGTGACCGTGAGACTTTCGGAGCATATGTGGAGTGGCTAGAAATGTTTTTCACCACAAATAGTATGATCGAAGTCCCCGATGATGAAAATCGTAACCGGGTGGTGTTGGAAAGCAAACGGGCTATTTTCTTAATTGAAGCAGGGCCCGAGGTGTATGAAATCCTGAAAATGTTCTTGTACCTGCCAAGCCAAATGACACATCACTTAAGCAGATTCCAGCACTATAGCCCTGAGCCCCTGGAAATTGCTGAAAGTTATCGGTTCGGAATACAAGTTCAGTTGACCAACAAAAGTATCAGTGAGTACTTTGTAGCATTAAAAAAGCTATCTACTCACTGTCATTTTGGAAACTTTCAGGACCGAGCATTGCATGACTGCTTTGTTTGTGGGATGAAAAATTATACGATCAGAAGAAAGTTGTTGACAACTCCTAACTTGACTTTTGATTTAGCTTGTCAGACAGCTATATCAATGGACATGGCCGACCAATATTCCCGAGAATTTCATAACATTTCTAGTCATCAGACAACCGAGGTGAATCGCCTGCAGGTTAAAAGTAAAAGGCAGTTGGGCCCCAAGGTCTCAGCAACTGGCAAGGGTAACGGAGCATTGAAGTCATGCTATCCGTGCCTGGGACAACACACTGATTAAAGTTGTCCATACGTTAAGGCAGTGTGTTTCTTCTGCAGGAAAACTGGGCATCTTGCGAAGGCATGCCGACTGAAGAGTAAACCAACTTTCAAAGCTATAAGTAGATATCCCCAGAGACTATATAGCATGGAAGAAAGCCAACAGGATGAGGAGGTTTTAGAGCTACACATCATCAGGAGCATGAGGGTAACTAACAGCAATTCAAAATTAGATGTTGCAGGAACCAAGATACCCATGGAAATCGATACTGGTGTATCAGTGAGTGTAGTACCGGAATCGCTATACCATGACAAATTGCATGATTTCCCATTGGAGAAATCCAAGATTGAGCTGCGAGGCTACTCGGGAGAGAACATTCCTGTGGTAGGTTGTATCACCGTACCAGTGAAATACAAGGATCAATTTCAAAGCTTGTCTCTCTTAGTTGTGGCAGGAGACAAGCCTGCCTTACTCAGAAGAAATTGGTTGGGATCACTGAAGCTGGATTGGAGTGAGATTTTTCGTGTTGAAACGAGATTTGCATCAAAGGATGATGTCATCAAGAAGTATCTGAAGGTGTTCTGCGAAACAGGCAGTCCGATCCAAGGCTTCAAGGCAAGTGTCAGGGTACAGAAGGACGCTAGATCGGTTTACTGCAAGCCACGTCCTGAACCATATGCATTCAAGGAGAAAGTTGAGCAAGAACTCAAAAGACTAGAGACTGAGAACATTATTTCTAAGATAGATCTATATAATTGGGCATCACCCATTGTTGTTGTACCTAAGTCCGATGGTAAGGTAAGGTTGTGTGGTAATTATAAAGTAACCGTAAACCAGGTTCTAGAGGGTAATGTCCCCAATACATTGCCAAATGTAGAAGATTTGTTCACAACACTGACAGGTGGTCAGATCTTCTCAAAGTTGGATCTTAAGAATGCCTACTTACAACTTGAACTAGATGAGGAGTCCAAGTCATGCTTGACTATAAATATTCTTCTAGGCCTATATCAATTTAATAAGCTACCATTTGGAATGTCTTCCCCACCATATTCCAAGGGTGATGAACTAGATTTTGCAAAGTATTGAAGGGGTAGTATATTATTTAGATGATATACTAATTTCAACACCAAACAGGCAAATCCTCACAACATGTTGAATGAAGTTCTCAAATGGCTAGAGAAGCACAGAGTACTAGTGACTGCTTGTAAGTGTGAGTTATTTCAAAACTCAGTGGAGTACTTAGGGTACAGAGTAGACAAAGATGGTTTACTTCCAACCAAGGGAAAGCTGGATGCAATTAGAAATGCACCCACTCCCAAGAATGTCACTGAACTTCGATCATTTTTGGATCTTTTGAACTATTATGGGAAGTTCCTACCAACTTTGGCTACAGTGTTACATCCATTGAATGAACTATTGAAAAAACAGGTCTATTGGAAGTGGTCAGAAGAATGCGACACAGCATTCAAGGAGTGTAAAAGCCAATTGGTAGAGAGCACCATTTTAGTTCACTATGACATATCTAAGGAGATGAAGCTAATATGTGATGCCTCTCTGTATGGAGTTGGGGCAATGATCTCTCATGTATCACATAGTGGGAAGGAGAGACCAATTGCTTTTGCTTCATGCACTCTCAGTGCCAGTGAGCGTAATTATGCGCAAATCGAAAGGGAAGCTTTGGCATTCATTTTTGTGGTCAAGAAGTTCCACAAATACTTGTATGATCATAAGTTTATCAACGTTACGGACCATAAGCACCTGACAGCAATCCTCCATCCAAAGTCCCCAGTTCCAACATTAGCTGCAGCCCGAATGCAGAGATGGGCTTTGATTTTGTCAGCATATACATCTGATATTGAATACAGAGGATCAGCTGATTACAGTAATGCTGATGCAATATCTAGATTGCCTCCCCAATCACAAGTTACACCCGATAGTGAATAAGTGTTCTATTTTTCATACATTGATGAACTGCCAGTCACAGCTGAAGTGATTGGTAGAGCAACCAAATATGACCCAGTTATGTCAAAGGTGTATGATTACATTGCAAATGGATGGCCAAACCAAGTAACAGACAAAGATATTCATCCATTCTTCATTCAAAGGAATGAATTATCAGTTGATAAAGATTGTATCATGTGGGGTGCAAGAGTGGTTATACCAAATAAATTCAGATCCAAATTATTAGGAGATCTTCATGACCAGCACCTGGGAATGTGCTTGACCATGAGTTTTGCACACAGTTACTTATGGTGGCCAGGTCTTGATAAAGATATAGAGTATATTGTGAGTCAGTGTACAACATGTCAATCGGTAAGCAAGCAACCACCATCAGTACCATTACAGCCATGGAAATGGCCTCCCAGGATATGGCAAAGGTTACATATTGATTTTGCTGAGTTAGAAGGACAACAATTGTTCATTGTGATTGATAGCCATTCGAAGTAGGTCGAGGTGTTTCCAATGCAGAAAATAACAACAAATAAAACATGAGACATTTTGCGAAGATTATTTTCTTCATTTGGCCTCCCAGAAAAAATCGTTTCTGATAATGGACCACAATTTCGTTCAGACGAATTTGCACAGTTCACGAGCAAAAATGGTGTGAAACATACCAAGGTTCCACCGTACCATTCTGCTTCAAATGGTGCAGCAGAGCGCACAGTACAAATTGTAAAATGTGCCCTCATCAAACAGATGTTGGATCCAAATCTAAAAAACATACCACAAATTGATTAATTTTCTAATTATGTATCGTAATACTCCTCATACAACTACTGGTAGGACACCAGCAGAGTTGCTTCTCAAATGACAACCACGAACCAGATTCTTGTTATTAAAACCAAACTTGGCACAGTCCACAGAAAAGAAACAATTAAGACAGAAAGAGAATCATGATAGAGGTAGAGTAAAAGAGAGAGAAGTGTGAAATTAAATCAGAAGGTGAGAGTGAAGAACCATCACCATAAATGGTTAAAGTGGTTACCAGGAGGAGTGGTGAAAATATGTGGTCCTCACATATATTTTGCTAAGATGTTTGATCATGGACAGGTTAGGTTTGTTCAAATTTATCATATTTTACCTACAGACATGGAAGGAGTTTGAAGGTTGGAATGATTCAATTATTTCTGACTCATCAGATAGTTTTAATACAAGTAAAGTACCAGTAGCATCTCCTACATCAAATCTACTGGAAACAAGTCCAAGAGAAAATCACAATTTAAGTCTGAGTCTGAGTCAGGCAGCCAAACAGTCTGAAGTTGTAGAGAGTTCAAATGTAAATCAAGGGCATCCCTTGGAGGAAAACTTTCCTCAGGATCAGCATAGAATGAGTCTAATTACGACACTATGTTTGGAAGGTTCTGTTCGAGAGTGAAGGTACCCTCTTCGAAACAGAAAACAAGTGGTTAAGCTTGATTTGTAAATATGGCAAAATAAGTCCCTATCTTTTGTTATGCATAACTATGTAAGTTATGTATGATGATTGTTGGTTATAATTACTTCTTCATTAAGGAGGGAGAAGTGTAATGTCTGTAGCTCCACCCAGTGGACTACTGTGGCATTGCAGCCATTACTGTTTACAACAATAAAGAGGAAGCAGTCATGTGACTTGTTCCCTCTTTATTTCTGTAATCAGCAACGGGTGCAATGCCACAGTAGTCCACTGGATGGAGCTATATATATTATAATTTCTCGCCGCTCCTTCGCTCCGACCTCGCCGCGCCTGTTGTATCTGCCCATGCTCCAATCACCGACCTGGACCTTGATGACGTCACTCTTCACTGCTGTCGCAGCTCGTGCTGCTCCCTGCAGTAGTACGCCTTCACGCCGCTCACACGCTATGGAGGGATGTGATCGGGGCCCAGGAGAGGTGTGAGTTTGGGGCCAGGGGCCCAGGGGCAGCACGGCCCAGCCCACACTGCGATATGTGCGCGCACTAGGCCCGTACAGCAGAGCAGGTCTCCAGTCGTCTTGCTTAACCCTTGCCACTGGACCAAGACCTAGCTCTGTCAAGCCCGTGTGGTGGCTGGTGTGCAACGGCCACCCCACGTTAAAAAAATCCACGCACAGGTATCTTCCACCCTTCAGGATGTAGTTCAATACCTGGAATATGAGGTCCTTCATTGGAACACCTGTGATCTTATCCTTTTTTTGGCGTGGAAGTAAGTCATCTGCGTTTTGAGGGACTGCCTATGTTGTTGATGATATATTACAGTCGGCAGTGATGTTGTTGCCAGCGCTCACTCCAGATAATTAGATTAGGCAGACCGTGACATCAATGAGTGTGCAGCGCTGATTTAATTTGCATGATCTGCCATTTTGGACTGCGCCGCTCCACTTAATGCCCTCTCCTGATCGCAACAAGCTGGCCAAGTTTTCAGCAACAGGTTGGAAACCCAGCTGTGTTATTTAAAGGGATCATCAACCATTTGCAGCTGACTTGCTTTTTCAGTTCTACTGTCTCCGTCTAACTTTGTACAACTGTTTGGAACTTTCTAAAGTTTAAAGTTGCTGGGGTCTCAGGGAGCGTCGCTGTAAGTGGAGAGAGGCTTGCTTCTCATTTAAAGGCTTCTGCTCACACCACTTGCTTACAGTCGTGGGGGGGCTCTACTTGCAGTCCCCCTCCTGCTCGAGTATGATAGGGAGGTGGAGTGGAGGCAGCGCAGAAGGGGACAAGATGCTCACAGAGGGAGGAGGTGGAGGGGCAGAAGGGCTCTCAGCTGGACGACTTATCCACCTCGGGTCTTCCGAGAGCTCTTCTCCCACCTGAACATAAGTCAGGAGCAATCTATTCAGAGGCTCGGCTTCACCAAGGAGGTGGTCACAGAACTCTGCCACCTCTTGGAACCAGACCTGCAGCCCCAGAGCAGGGCAACGACAGGGCAGCCAGTGCCTGTCAAGGTCACCGTGGCCCTTAATTGTTTCACCACCGGATCCTTCCAGTCTGCAGCAGATGACGTAGCTAACATCTCCCAGTTTGCCATTCATCACTGAATCTGGGAGGTCACAGAGGGTCTTTACTCCAGGAGAAGGGGGAAATTGCCCTGCGGGTCACGAACCTGGCTGACATCCGCTCCCGGGGTGCGAGTTAAAGGGGAGGATGCCGGCGTCCCGGGCTACCATCTTTTTTTGTTGGCTGACGCAATGATGGTGGCCCTGGCATGGTGCAGCTTGCCATTGTGCAGCCCGGCACTCCATTTTGGGTGTCAAGCTACAGGCCTGATTGCATGACACCCTGGTGGCCCAGTGGTTGTCATCAGAGGTATGGCAAAGTTTCAAAGATTTGTTCTGGGATGTGGGCATTGCCATCAATGCCAGCATTTATTGCCCATCCCTAATTGCCCCTTGAGAAGGAGGTGGTGAAGGAACTCCCACACTGCTGTGAGGGAGGGAGTTCCAGGATTCCATCCCAGCGACGATGAAGGAACAGCAATATATTTCCAAGTCAGGATGGTGTATAATTTGGAAGGGAAATTACAGGTGATGGTGTTCCCATGCGCCTACTGCCCTTGTCCTTCTTGGCGGTAGAGGTCGCGGGTTTGGGAGGTGCTGCCGAAGAAGCCTTGGCGAATTGCTGCAGTGCACCTTGTAGATGGTGCACACTGCAGCCACGGTGCGCCGGTGGTGGAGGGAGTGAATGTTGAAGGTGGTGGATGGGGTGCCAATCAAGCGGGCTGCATTTTCCTGGATGGTGTCGAGCCTTTTGAGTGTTGTTGGAGCTGCACTCATCCAGGCAAGTGGAGATTATTCTGACTTGTTCCTGCCTTGTAGATGGTGGAAAGGCACAATGGTATACATTCAGGAGGGAGTGGCCCTGGGAGTCCTCACTATTGACTCCGGATCCCATGTCTTCGGGCTTCAGGCCAAGCATGGGCACGGAGACCTGCTGCTGATTATCAGCTGATGAATCAGTACTCCTCCATGTTGAAAACCACTTGGAAGAAGCACTGAGAGTAGCAAGGGCACAGAATGTACTCTGGGTGGGGGACTTCAATGTCTATCACCAAGAGTGGCTCGGTAGCAACACTACTGACTGAGCTGGCAGAGTCTGAAGGACATAGCTGCCAGACTGGGCCTGCAGCAGGTAGTGAAATAACCAACACGAGGGAAAAACCTACTTGATCTCGTCCTCACCAATCTATCTGTTGCAGATGCATCTGCCCATGACAGCATTGGTAGCAGTGATCACTGCATAGTCCTTGTGGAGACAAAGTCCCATCTTCACACTGAAGACACCCTCCATCGTGTTGTGTGCCACTACCACCGTGCTAAATGGATAGATTCAGAACAGACTTAGCAGCTCAAAATTGGGCATCCATGAGGTTCAGTGGCCTATCAACAGCAGCAGAATTGTATTCCACCACAATCTGTAACCTCATGGACCAGCATTACCCCTCACTCTACCATTACCATGAAGCCAGGGGTCCAAACCTGGTTCAATGAGGAGTGTAGAAGAGCATGCCAGGAGCAGCACCAGGCGTACCTAAAAATGAGGTGCTAACCTGGGGAAGCTACAACACAGGACTACATGCATGCTAAACAGCGGAAGCAGCATGCTATAGACAGGGCGAAGCGATCCCACAACCAACGGATCAGATCAAAGCTCTGTAATCCTGCCACATCCAATCGTGAATGGTGGTGGACCTAACAGGAAGAGGAGGCTCCATGAATATTCCAAACCTCAATGATGGCGGAGCCCAGCACGCAAGTGCAAAAGACAAGGCTGAAGCGTTTGCAACCTTCTGCAGCCAGAAGACCCCACCATCATAGAAGCCAGTCTTCAGCCAATTCGATTCATTCCACGTGATATCAAGAAGCAGTTTAACGCACTGGATACAGCAAAGGCTATGGGCCCTGATAACATCCCGGCTGTCGTGCTGAAGACTTGTGCTCCAGAACTAGCCATGCCTCGAGCTAAGCTGTTCCAGTACAGCTACAACACTGGCATCTACCCGACAATGTGGAAAACTGCCCAGGTATGTCCTGTCTACAAAAGGCAGGACAAATCCAATCTGGCCAATTACCACCCCATCAGTCTACTCTCGTTTATCAGCAAAGTGATGGAAGTTGTCATCAACAGTGCTATCAAGCGGCACTTACTCACCAATAACCTGCTCACTGATGCTCAGTTTGGGTTCCGCCAGATCCACTCAGCTCCAGACCTCATTACAGCCTTGGTCCAAACATGGACAAAAGAGCTGCATTCCAGAGGTGAGGTGAGAGTGACTGCCCTCGACATCAAGGTAGCATTTGACCAAGTTTGACACCAAAGAGCCCTAGTAAAATTGAAGTCAATGGGAATCAGGGGGAAAACTCTCCACTGGCTGGAGTCATACCGAGCACAAAGGAAGATGGTTGTGGTGGTTGGAGGTCAATCATCACAGCCCCAGGAAATCACTACAGGAGATCCTCAGGGCAGTGTCCTAGGCCCAACCATCTTCAGTTGCTTCATCAATGACCTTCCCTCCATCATAAGGTCAGAAGTGGGGATGTTTGCTGATGATTGCACAGTGTTCAGTTCCATTCCTCAGATAATGAAGCAGTTCGTGCCCTCATGCAGCAAGGCCTGGATGACATTCAGGTTTGGGCTGATAAGTGGCAAGTAACATTCGCGCCACACAAGTGCCAGGCAATGACCATCTCCAACAAGCGAGAGTCTAACCACTGCCCCTTGACATTCAACACCATTACCATCACCGAATCCCCCACCATCAACGTCCTGGAGGTCACCATTGACCAGAAACTTAACTGAACCAGCCACATAAATACCGTGGCAATAAGAGAAGGTCAGAGGCTGGGTATTTTGTGGCGGGTGTCTCACCTCCTGACTCCCCAAAGTCTTTCCACCATCTACAAATGCACAGCGGCCCTCCCTTTTATCCAAAGGTAAGGGGCATTGAAGCGCGTTGGCACTATGCAGAGCGTCCGCATAGCGCTTCCTTTACCCCCCGGTAGTGCCCCGGTTAGCACCCTGTGGAGCACGCAAGACTGACGGGTGGTAAGGGAAATTCTCTGGCGGGGGTGGGACTTCTGTCCTGGCCCCAGAAAGTTATTGTCCCAATCGGGGCGCAGGACGCTTTTGCCCCCGAGATCATATTTTAAAATCCTGTTTCAGCTCTACATAGGGAGTAAGATGCTTGATGAAGAATGACCACAACCTGTGTTAATCAATGTCTGTTATGTTTTAAATATTAACTGTTTTGGCATGTTTATGTTGGTTAACCACTTTTTATGTATGTGTGTAATTGTCTGTATTTGCCCTTTGACATGCTGAGCAAACGGGACTCGACAATGTCGTGAAGGTAGTGTCATGACTGGAGCTGAACTTCAAGGGTAACTGTCATCATCAGCGATCATTTAAAAAAACAAATGGTTACAACAAATTCTCACCAACTCCAACATTTTTCAATGTTTTTGTTTAAATATTGAAAGAAAGAAAAACCTACGGTTATATAGGACTAGATTTTCCGCAGCCTGATGCACGTTTTAACACGATTTGTTTGCGTGAAAAGTGCTTTTTTGTTCTTAAACGCAATTGCACAAAATTCCCCAAACCTTAAGAATGCCGTTTTCAAAATATCGCCAAAAAGCGGATCGCACTGATGCAATGCGTAAAAAAACCGCACCGCCTAAGTTTGACCATTCGGCGAACCCGTTTTTAGAAACAAAAACGCACGAGAAAAGCGAGCATTGCAGCCTCAGAAACGTCGGTAAGTAGGAAGACCTGCAAAAAAGGCAAGTTAAAGTTTTTATTTTTTAATTCTTTTGTAAATGTTTTGTGATGTTTGATTTTTTTGTTTTTTGCAATTTTTTTTGTGTTTTCTCCTCTCCCAGGGCCTGCATTTTTTGTGTTGATATGCCTTGGGCTAAAGTTGGCGACATCGCGGTTTTTAACGTGAATTGTTGTGGAACGCCGTTTTATAAGAACAGGTGTATTTCGTGACCCCCTTAAAAAAATTATTAAATTTTTATTCTTGTTTATTTACTATTTTGTCATTATTTAACAAATAACGACAGGCTGGGGAATTTCTAGCCTCTCAGAAATATCCCAAAGCACTTCACGTACAATTAGTTCATTTTGAAGTGCAGCCACTGTTATTATTTAAGCAGAAGCTGAAGCCATTTTGTGCATAGCAAGATTTCACAAACAGCAATGAGCTGAGTGACCAATTAGTCTGTTTTGGTGGTGTTGATTGGAAGTCGAGTGTTAGTCAGGACACCAGAAGAATTCCCTGGTCTTTTGTGGGGAAATAGAAAGTTATGCTATCAATAAGGGCCAATAGCTGGGGGTTTTGTATGGAGCTAAACTGCACCAGTGTACAGTACTGCACAGATTACCTTTGCCATTGTTTTCCATGTACATTCTGATCAGAACTTTCAATTTTACATATAAATCACGATTAATTGTGTAAGGGGGTAAAAGGTACACTTGAGTAAGAAGCAAAAGGGAATTAGGAGGTTCTGAGGAATCGGGAGTTCCTCTGTCTGTCAGTATGGATTGTAATATTGACCAATTATATAAAACTCACTTATGTATGTAAAGCATGCTTATATACTCGCTTACATTGGGTTACGAAGAGGGAGGCAGCAATGCCTGATGGTTAATGAACCATCTGAAGTCACCAACACGGCATTGACCCTTAACACAGAAAATAGAAGATGAAAACATACACTCAGTACTGAATAACAAGGGCAGTGAAGAATCAACAGTCTAGAAAGATGCAATACCCTGGCAAGCAAGGTCAATCAACACGTCATGAGAAACTGAGGCAAAGTTGAACACATTCCAGAAGGGTGACACCCTGGGAGATGGACAGGTTGGGGGAATCACTCCGAGCCAGTCTGAGCCATTGGCCAATCGGTGGTTCAGTAGGAGGGTCGCACAAATTGAAAAATCGGATAACTGTGCCTGTAAAACTCTTGTACTTGAAAGTGTTCCTCGGAACATTTCCCGAGCATGTTCGAATAAAAACCGGTTAACCGTGGTTTGGTCTGAGTGATTCCATGGTCGCTATACAATACGGGTGGGGATACGGGCCGGTGCAGGTTCCTTATATCAGGGAGTCCATCTTGAGGAAGAGAAATCCTTTTACCCCAACAATATTTTTTTCTTGATAATTTAACATTCTTATGAATTTTCTCTGCATTTCGCTGGACTTCTGGTGAAATAACTGTGGCCATCAGGAGAAGCTCCAAGGAAATTCCAGGCCTGGTATTCCTGGAGTGCGACAGGGAAAGATGTGTCAGAACATTAGCTTGGATGATGTGGAATCTATATGGGTAGAGCTGCAGAACACCAAAGGGCAAAAAACGTTAGTGGGAGTTGTGTACAGACCTCCAAACAGTAATAGTGATGTTGGGGAGGGTATCAAACAGGAAATTAGGGGTGCATGCAATAAAGGTGCAGCAGTTATAATGGGTGACTTTAATATGCACATTGATTGGGCGAGCCAAACTGGAAGCAATACGGTGGAGGAGGATTTCCTGGAGTGCATAAGGGATGGTTTTCTAGACCAATATGTCGAGGAACCAACTAAGGGGGAGGCCATCTTAGACTGGGTGTTGTGTAATGAGAGAGGATTAATTAGCAATCTCATTGTGCGAGGCCCCTTGGGGAAGAGTGACCATAATATGGTGGAATTCTGCATTAGGATGGAGAATGAAACAGTTAATTCAGAGACCATGGTCCAGAACTTAAAGAAGGTAACTTTGAAGGTATGAGGCATGAATTGGCTAGGATAGATTGGCGAATGATACTGAAGGGGTTGACTGTGGATGGGCAATGGTAGACATTTAGAGACCGCATGGATGAACTACAACAATTGTACATTCCTGTCTGTCGTAAAAATAAAAAAGGGAAGGTGGCTCAACCGTGGCTATCAAGGGAAATCAGGGATAGTATTAAAGCCAAGGAAGTGGCATACAAATTGACCAGAAATAGCAGTGAACCCGGGGACTGGGAGAAATTTAGAACTCTGCAGAGGAGGACAAAGGGTTTGATTAGGGCAGGGAAAATGGAGTACGAGAAGAAGCTTGCAGGGAACATTAAGGCGGATTGCAAAAGTTTCTATAGGTATGTAAAGAGAAAAAGGTTCATAAAGACAAACGTAGGTCCCCTGCAGTCAGAATCAGGGAAGTCATAACTGGGAACAAAGAAATGGCAAACCAATTGAACAAGTACTTTGGTTCGGTATTCACTAAGGAGGACACCAACAACCTTCCGGATATAAAAGGGGTCAGAGGGTCTAGTAAGGAGGAGGAACTGAGGGAAATCTTTATTAGTCGGGAAATTGTGTTGGGGAAATTGATGGGATTGAAGGCCAATAAATCCCCAGGGCCTGATGGACTGCATCCCAGAGTACTTAAGGAGGTGGCCTTGGAAATAGCGGATGCATTGACAGTCATTTTCCAACATTCCATTGACTCTGGATCAGTTCCTATCGAGTGGAGGGTAGCCAATGTAACCCCACTTTTTAAAAAAGGAGGGAGAGAGAAAACAGGGAATTATAGACCGGTCAGCCTGACCTCAGTAGTGGGTAAAATGATGGAATCAATTATTAAGGATGTCATAGCAGTGCATTTGGAAAATGGTGACATGATAGGTCCAAGTCAGCATGGATTTGTGAAAGGGAAATCATGCTTGACAAACCTTCTGGAATTTTTTGAGGATGTTTCCAGTAAAGTGGACAAGGGAGAACCAGTTGATGTGGTATATTTGGACTTTCAGAAGGCTTTCGACAAGGTCCCACACAAGAGATTAATGTGCAAAGTTAAAGCACATGGGATTGAGGGTAGTGTGCTGACATGGATTGAGAACTGGTTGGCAGACAGGAAGCAAAGAGTAGGAGTAAATGGGTACTTTTCAGAATGGCAGGCAGTGACTAGTGGGGTACCGCAAGGTTCTGTGCTGGGGCCCCAGCTGTTTACATTGTACATTAATGATTTAGACGAGGGGATTAAATGTAGTATCTCCAAATTTGCGGATGACACTAAGTTGGGTGGCAGTGTGAGCTGCGAGGAGGATGCTATGAGGCTGCAGAGTGACTTGGATAGGTTAGGTGAGTGGGCAAATGCATGGCAGATGAAGTATAATGTGGATAAATGTGAGGTTATCCACTTTGGTGGTAAAAACAGAGAGACAGACTATTATCTGAATGGTGACAGATTAGGAAATGGGGAGGTGCAACGAGACCTGGGTGTCATGGTACATCAGTCATTGAAGGTTGGCATGCAGGTACAGCAGGCGGTTAAGAAAGCAAATGGCATGTTGGCCTTCATAGCGAGGGGATTTGAGTACAGGGGCAGGGAGGTGTTGCTACAGTTGTACAGGGCCTTGGTGAGGCCACACCTGGAGTATTGTGTACAGTTTTGGTCTCCTAACTTGAGGAAGGACATTCTTGCTATTGAGGGAGTGCAGCGAAGATTCACCAGACTGATTCCCGGGATGGTGGGACTGACCTATCAAGAAAGACTGGATCAACTGGGCTTGTATTCACTGGAGTTCAGAAGAATGAGAGGGGACCTCATAGAAACGTTTAAAATTCTGACGGGTTTAGACAGGTTAGATGCAGGAAGAATGATCCCAATGTTGGGGAAGTCCAGAACCAGGGGTCACAGTCTAAGGATAAGGGGTAAGCCATTTAGGACCGAGATGAGGAGAAACTTCTTCACCCAGAGAGTGGTGAACCTGTGGAATTCTCTACCACAGAAAGTAGTTGAGGCCAATTCACTAAATATATTCAAAAGGGAGTTAGATGAAGTCCTTACTACTCGGGGGATCAAGGGGTATGGCGAGAAAGCAGGAAGGGGGTACTGAAGTTGCATGTTCAGCCATGAACTCATTGAATGGCGGTGCAGGCTAGAAGGGCTGAATGGTCTACTCCTGCACCTATTTTCTATGTTTCTATGTTTCTAACCTTTGGAAATAAAAGTTGCAAATCTAGGACCGTAAGTCGTTTCAAATAAATTAATCGTTTTCAGTGTTTATTTAGCTCTAATTCATTTTTATTTCAAATATAACCACCTCTGTATAGTTTGATTCGTTTGCTGTAATTTTTAATATGTTTCGCTTGTGAGGAATTCCAAAACTAGCAGTCATAAATATAAGATAGTCACTAATAAATCCAATAAGGAATTCAAAAGTAGTGTCTTTACCCAGAGAGCGGTGAGAATGTGGAACTCGCTGCCACAGGGAGTAGTTGAGGCGAAGAGTATCGATGCATTTTAGGGGAAGCTGGAAACATAGAAACATAGAAACATAGAAAATAGGTGCAGGAGTAGGCTATTTGGCCCCTCGAGCCTGCACCATCATTCAATAAGATCATGGCTGATCATTCACCTCAGTACTCCTTTCCTGCTTTCTCTCCGTACCCCTTGATCCCTTTAGCCGTAAGAGCCATATCTAACTCCCTCTTGAATATATCTAATGAACTGGCATCAACAACTCTCTGCGGTAGGGAATTCCACAGGTTATCAACTCTCTGAGTGAAGAAGTTTCCCCTCATCTCAGTCCTAAATGGCCTACCCCTTATCCTTAGACTACGTCCCCTGGTTCTGGACTTCCCCAACATCGGGAACATTCTTCCTGCATCTAACCTGTCCAGTCCCATCAGAATTTTATATGTTTCTATGAGATCCCCTCTCATCCTTCTAAGCGCCAGTGAATACAGTGGATAAGTGCATGAGGGAGAATGCAATAGAAGGATATACTGATAGGGTTCGTCGAAGTAGGGTGTGAAGAGACTCATGTGGAACACAAAGAAAGACTTGGATTTATAAAGAAAGACTTGGATCTATAAAGATCAGCATAAACCAATCGGACCGAATGACCTGTTTCTGTGCTGTAAACTCTCTGTAATACACTTTAGAACATATCACCTAAAATTATTAGCAATTGAAAAAAAGGTTTATGTAGTGTGCCACTGATAGTAGAGATTGGCTTTTGCCCGTGGTTTTCTTACGTTGAAACTTCCAAATCTGAGTTCTGCCCTCAATATTGGCAAAGTTCTGGGAACATGACAAGGAATGGTGTGTCTCTCAAAAAATGGGGGCAAAAATATATTAAAACAAAACAAATGCAAAAATATGCTACAGGGAAATGTAGCAGTTTTTATTGAGAAATGATCCCCTTAATAATGGTAAAACAAAGTATATTTTGATGTTTTCAGCTTATGAAAAGATTTCCATCAGCTCTTTGCTTTTAATGTTGAATTTTTAAATTAATAACAGAAGCTCCTCTTACCCATCATCCCGATAAGGATGCAAATTTGTTTTTTTGTCACACCTCATTTCATAAAACTTGTATTTTTGTTTTCATTGACTTCCAGCACAACTCTATCCATTTGACAGAAAAATGAATGACTGTTTAAGGTACACAGCTAGAAATTTGGGATCGCCCGCTTTGAGGCGATGATACCTTTCGCGCTGGGTGATGTCTACTGCCTCAAAATGGGATATTCAGTTGTTTCACCCCAAGAGGAGAGTGGAACATAAAGGGAAGCATTGCACAGTCCTCTTAGGGCGCTAGAGGCCCATCGCGGGGCGGGAGCGCTTCTCAACTTGAGGCGCTGGGATACCAGCAGCTTAGTGCCTAAAGAGGAGATAAGGCCGACCATGTGGAACCAGCAAAAAAATGGAAGGGAAGCTACCAACAATCTTCCACAGGTAAAAGAGGTAAGCAATTGTTAAAAATTTGACTCTCAACACTTACCTCGTCATTCCCTGCGATATTGCCCTGGATCCTCTGTTCCTCTGCTTCCACCCCGTCGGGAGTAGCGCCAGGCGCAGTGGCAGGCCAGTGACAGTGACGTCATCAAGTGGGTGGTGTTAGAGTGCTTAGCGCTAAACATCATCATCATCATCATAGGCAGTCCCTCGGAATCGAGGAAGGTTCGCTTCCACTCTTAGGATGAGTCCTTAGGTGGCTGAACAGTCCAATACGAGAACCACAGTCCCTGTCACAGGTGGGACAGATAGCCGTTGAGGGAAAGGATGGGTGGGACAGGTTTGCCGCACGCTCTTTCCGCTGCCTGCGCTTGATTTCTGCATGCTCTCGGCGATGAGACTCGAGGTACTCAGCGCCCTCCCGGATGCACTTCCTCCACTTAGGGCCGTCTTTGGCCAGGGACTCCCAGGTGTCGGTGGGGGTGTTGCACTTTATCAGGGAGGCTTTGCGAGTGTCCCTGTAACATTTCCTCTGCCACCTTTGGCTCATTTGCCGTGAAGGAGCTTTGAGTAGAGCGCTTGCTTTGGGAGTCTCGTGTCTGGCATGCGGACAATGTGGCCTGCCCAGCAGAGCTGATCAAGTGTGATCAGTGCTTCAATGCTGGGGATGTTGGCCTGGTCGAGGACGCTAACGTTGGTGCGCCTATTCTCCTTGGGGATTCACTAAATGACCACCATTAGCGCTAAACACCTCCTGCCCAAGCGCATGGCTGTTTAGCGCTAATGGTGGCACTAAACAGCCGAATTTCTCTTCTCAAAAACCTAAATAAAACATGGTTCCTGAAATCTGTGTTCAGTTAAAGCTAAACTATTTAACTACCATTCCTCGGGGCAGAATTAACCTTATAAAGAAATCTGAATTGTAAATGGATTAAAGGGCAACCTCAAGGACAAGGGCATTTTGCGGAGAGTTGGGAATATTATGCAAACACCACATCTGTGTTTAATTTGTTTTTCTCTTTTGTGAACACAAGTCTCACACGGATTGGCTGTGAATTCGTGCCTTTCAGATAACTTGATGATACACCACGAAGGAAAAGTGAACACAGTTTATTTAATTACTGGGAAAGATCTGATAGCTCACCAGTGACAAAACAATAAGTGGATTAGGAAGATCTTTTTCACAAGCGGAATAGAGTGAATGATTCGTTACTCTTTACTTTATTTGTGCAAAGTGTGTCAATTTTTTTGGAACAAATGTCAGTTTCTTTTCAACAAAATGAAGAAAGAGTGCGAGTATTGAGGAAAAAGAGTGTAAAGTCCTGTCCCCTCAGTACAGATTCACACGAGGCATGTAGTGAAGTCAAGGTCACTCTGGACCTGCACCTTTATTTCACAGCTCTGGAATGCTGCACTTGCCTGAGACCTGCCCTTATATACCTGTCTCTTGCAAGTGCACCCCTGGTGGTAAGGTATGGTGGTGGTTACAGGTCATATCTTATTACAGTCATGTACAGCATGTTAGGATACAGTTATATATAATAATGTAAGATACATGACAAAGAGCGTTCCATCATTCCCAGCTCCGGCAAACAACCAAGGAGTAGTGAAGATTGTGCTCAAACACTGGTGTGCGGCAACTGGGGAAGGGCTGTGCCTCAGCACGTTCTCGATCTGCTAAGCCCCAACATTCGTGATGCAGCTTTCAGATTTTTATAGTTACGAAAACCAAAATGAACCAGAAGTTTATACTATCATATGAAAATGGTAGACAGGTAAAGAGCGGCTGGCTCATCAAACCTGTCCTATACTGTCTCATCGCCGAGAGCACGCAGAAACCAAGCGCAGGCCGCGGAAACAGTGTGCGGCAAACCTGTCCCACCCACCCCTTCCCTCAACGACTATCTGTCCCACCTGTGACAGGGACTGTGGCTCTCGTATTGGACTGTTCAGTCACCTAAGGACTCATTGTTAGAGTGGAAGCAAGTCTTCCTTGATTCCGAGGGACTGTCTATGATGATACTGTTACGGTGCAACTTATGCACACCATTTGCCTCAGTGACCTCACCAGCCGGGCACCCAATCTTCTTGGAGTGGCAAAAATCCAGAGGAAAGAAACCCTATGGCAATTTAGGAAAAAATAAACTCTGGAAAATTCCTCTCTGGGGATAAACAAGTAAGTTCCAGGAGACCATTGTGAGTGGAAGACATATCTCTCAATTATCAGTGACGTACAGGTGTTGTCACATATTCATCATTCGTCCTTTTCAGAATGGCAGGCAGTGACTAGTGGGGTGCCGCAGGGCTCAATGCTGGAACACCAGCTCTTTACAATATACATCAATGATTTAGATGAAGGAATTGAGTGTAATATCTCCAAGTCTGCAGATGACATTAAACTGGGTGGTGGTGTGAGCTGTGAGGGGGAAGCTAAGAGGCTGCAGGGTGACTTGGATAGGTTAGGTGAGTGGGCAAATGCATGGCAGATGCAGTATAATGTGGATAAATGTGAGGTTATCCACTTTGGTGGTAAAAACAGAGAGACAGACTATTATCTGAATGGTGACAGATTAGGAAAAGGGGAGGTGCAACGAGACCTGGGTGTCATGGTTCATCAGTCATTGAAAGTTGGCATGCAGGTACAGCAGGCGGTGAAGAAGGCAAATGGTATGTTGGCCTTCATAGCTAGGGGATTTGAGTATAGGAGCAGGGAGGTCTTAATGCAGTTGTACAGGGCCTGGAATATTGTGTTCAGTTTTGGTCTCCTAATCTGAGGAAGGACGTACTTGCTATTGAGGGAGTGCAGCGAAGGTTCACCAGACTGATTCCCGGATGGCAGGACTGATATATGAGGAGAGACTGGATCGACTGGACCTTTATACACTGGAGTTTAGAAGGATGAAGGGGGATCTCATAGAAATGTATAAGATTCTGACAGGACTGGACAGGTTAGATGCGGGAAGAATGTTACCGATGTTGGGGAAGCCCAGAACCAGGGGACATAGTCTTAGGATAAGGGGTAAGCCATTTAGGACCGAGATGAGGAGAAACTTCTTCACTCAGAGTGTTGGTAACCTGTGGAATTCCCTGCCGCAGAGAGTTGTTGATGTCAGTTCATTGGATTTATTCAAAAGGGAGTTAGATATGGCCCTTATGGCTAAAGGGATCAAGGGGTATGGAGAGAAAGCAGGAAAGGGGTACTGAGGGAATGATCAGCCATGATCTTATTGAATGATGGTGCAGGCTTGAAGGGCGGAATGGCCTACTCCTGCACCTATTTTCTATGTTTCTATGTCATTACGCAACATTCTTGAAAGAAGTAAGTTCCATTTGTACAGCATCTTTCATATCCTTAAGATGTCTCAAAGTGACTCACAGTCAATACATTATTTTTGAAATGTAGTAAGATTTTTGGGTCATGTCAGCAGATCTTTTACATCCCCTGAACACCCAGACGGAGCTTTGGTTTAATGCTTGATCTGAAAGACAGCACCTCCTACAAAGCAGCACTCCTTCAGCACTGAGGTGTCAGCCTAGATTATGTGCATAAGTCTGAAAGACAGCAGTGCTGCCAAAGCCCAGCCCAGCGGGAAAAGCAGCTCATATCCCAAACGGACACCTGACGAGGAGGGGCGTGAAAAGCACAGCCGCCACCAACGGAAAAAGCGGCAACATGTCAAGGGAGGAAAAGAGGCAGAAGAGACTACTCCACTCCAGAACATCGTGGGCAATGAAGCACCCAGTGCACCCCAGCTCCGGGATATCCGGAGTGGCCAAATGTCCACTCACCCCAGCTCTGGGATATCCGGAGTGGCCAAATGTCCACTCACCCCAGCTCCGGGATATCCGGAGTGGCCAAATGTCCACTCACCCCAGCTCCGGGATATCGAGAGCAGTGACACCACACGTGACGGACAGAGGGAAGAACCATCACCAACCGAGGATAGCCCAGGTTGCATGGGGAACCCATTCACCACACTGTCATTGTTACCCTGTCACAATCCGCTAAGAAGCAAGGACTGGTTTCTCAGCCCCAGGCCAGTATGGCAATTTTCGCACACATGGTATGCAAGAACAGACACAAGGGCTGGGAGTGGCACAACGGACTGTTTTATGTTGAGGGGATCTTCGACTTTACTCATGTTTTTCAGTGGGTAGAAGGATCGCATAAATTAATGTGCATAGCGTAAAAAGCACCACGCCATGTGCTTCCACCTTGGCGTAACTCGCCAAGGTCAAGGCCGACCTGCTGCTCTTGCAGGAGTGTGGCCTGCCGCACTTCAGCAACTACTGCCAGTGGTCACGATGGTGGTCACATGGACCATGGAGGGAGCAGCGTGCGGGGGTATACCACTGCAGGGAGCAGCGCGTGCTGCTGCAGGAGGGCGACGGCTGTGAAGCCAGGTCGCTGATTGAAGTGCGGGCAGGCACAGCAGGAGGGGCGAAGGAGCGGCGAGAGTCCGTAGAGGGAATGACCGGTGCCCAGGAGAGGTGTGAATCTGGGGCCCAGAAGAGGCGAGGGCCCAGGGGTAGCACGGGCCCAGCCCACACTGCGATACGTGCGCGCTCAGACTGTGCAGCAGAGCTGGTCTCGTTAGTCTTAGGTAATCCTTGCCACTGGACCAAGACCTAGCTCTGTCAAGCCCGTGTGGTGGCTGGTGTGCAACGGCCCACATTAAAAAAATCCACGCACAGGCATCTTCCACCCTCCAGGATGTAGTCCAGGACCTGGAATATTAGGTCCTTCATTGAAACACCTGTGAACTCATCCTTTTTTGGTGTGGAAGCAAGTCAGCCTCGCTTCGAGGGACTGCCTGTGATGATGGTCCCATGGGCCGTTGATATGGTCAGGAGGCAACGGCCATCGTGCTTCCGGCCTGGGTAATCTGCTGTGGGGAGGTAAGTTCACCATCACCGAGGTAAAGAAGGTGGTGGGCGGCCGTCTCCTCGTTGCAGATATACTGTATAAAAGCGTTCCTCTCAGCTTTATCAATGTGTATGCCACAGCTCTCAAGGACCAGTGGCTGGCCATATTCCAACAGCTCCCACTGCTGCTGGCGATGTACAGACCGCTCATTCTGGGTGGTGACTTCAACTGCATCATCGATGTGGTCGGACAATCCGTCCAGACTCTTGATGGAAGCGGTAAAAGACGCCAAGCTGTGCAATGTCTTCAGCAACCCTGTGCAGATACATCCATATGCACTAAGTGGAGGAAGTGCATCCGGGAGGGCGCTAAGCATCTCGAGTCTCATCGTCGAGAGCATGCAGAAACCAAGCGAAGGCAGCGGAAAGAGCGTGCAGCAAACCAGTCCCACCCACCCTTTCCCTCAACAACTATCTGTCCCACCTGTGACAGGGACTGTGGTTCTCGTATTGGACTGTTCAGCCACCTAAGGACTCATTTTTAGAGTGGAAGCAAGTCTTCCTCGATTCCGAGGGACTGCTGATGATGATGATGAGATACACCTGGTCAAGACCAGATGGGTCCGTCCGTGCAGGATGCAGGTAAAGAGCAGTAATCGATGGATTTGGATCTGTTTGGAGACTGGTCACCGGTGGTGTCCCGCAGGGATCAGTGTTGGGACCGTTGCTTTTCACTATTTTTATTAATGATCTGGATTCAGGGGTTGGCGGTACAATTTGCAGATTTGCCGATGATACCAAGATCTGTGCGAGTGCTGGAACTGTAGAAGAGGCTCATCTGATTCAGGCAGATCTTAGTGTGTTGGGAGACTGGGCTCAAGGCTGGAGAATGATGTATAACTTCAATAAGTGCAGTGTTATACATGTGGGCAAGGCAAATGCTCAACATTCATACACCCTCCAGGGAAAGGCTTTAAAGATGGTGGAGACAGAAACAGATTTGGGCATTCTAGTGCATACATCCTTAAAGGTACACAAGCAATGCCGTGCAGCGATAGCTAGAGCAAATGGTGTGTTGGGGTGTCTCCATAGGACAATGGAGTGTAAGACGAGGCGTACTGTTTTGTTCCTATACAAGACCTTAGTCAGGCCGCACTTGGAATATTGTGCCCAGTTTTGGTTGCCTCACATGGTGGGTGATATTGAGGCTCTGGAAAGGGTGCAGAAGAAGGCCACCAGACTAATTCCAAGTATAAAGCATCTTAGCTATCAAGATAGGTTAAAAGAGTTGGGACTCTTGGGTTAGAGCAGTGTATAGACTTAGGGGGGATGTGATTGAGGATTATAAGATAATGAAGGGAATAGACAGTGTTCCAGCTAACAGTTTATTTCAATTAAATAGGTTAGGCAGGACCAGGGGGCACAAATTTAAGTTGTCTAGGGCAAGATCTAGGTTAGATGTCAGGAGGTGGTTCTTTCCCCAGAGAACAGCAGACCTCTGGAACAAGCTGCCCTCTCATGTGGTGGATGGAGACTCACTGAATTCCTCCAGGCAAAAGCTGGATTTGTTGCTGGCTACGGTGGAGATCACCTCTTACAGAAGGTAGGTACTGCAGGGAATTTAATGGCCAGGGTGATCTCCTGGACAAGCTTCGATTGCCTGGATGGGTGGAGAGGAATTTCCCAGATTTTTCCCCCCAAATTGGCCTGGGTTGTTCATCTGTTTTTTTGCCTCTCCCAGGAGATCACGGGGTTTCGAGTGGGGTGGAGTGGAAATACATACATCATACATTCATACATACATGTCACCCACAGGAAGACCAGAATTTTGGCAGGGGATATGGAAGCTGAATGTGAAATTGTTGACCCCAGGAAAACTTTGGGAACTCTAGAGGGATTACGAGGGCTAGAGAACCGTGAAAACCCTCTTTGATTCCCTTACGCACTGGTGGGAAACAATCAAGATGAACATCAAGAGGTTCTTCATCCTCAAAGGTGTTCAGAAGGCGAGAGAGAGACCGAGGGAATTGTCGCGACTCCGGAAAAGCAGCAGAATCTGCTCCTAATGCAATTGATGGGGGTCGATGTCAGGAGCAACTCCAAGAGGTGAAGGGCCAGCAAGCCTCGCTCGTTGCCTCAGAGTCCTCCAAAATCATCTTCCACTCCAGAGTCCGTTCTGTCGAGCAGGATCGAGACGTGTTCGCGTTTCTTCTTCCAAAAGGTACATGGGGAGTTCTGTGATCACCAGCCTAAAGGAAGAAGACGGTTCTGTGGTGTACTTGCAGCCTGAAATACTAAGGATCAGCAAATTCTTTTATGCCGGGCTGCACGACGTGAGACCCACAGACAACGCGACCTCCCAGTCCTTTCTGGAGGTTGTTGATGACAGTGAGCGGGAAAGTCTGGCCCACTCTCTAACTCTGGATGAGCTGACAGAGGCCGTCTGGTCATTCGAGAAGAGTAAAACTCCCGTAAGCAAGGGCTTACCAGTGGAGTTGTATTGGGCTCTGTGGGACTGGTTGGGCCCAGACCTGCTGGAAGTGTACGGGGGTATGCTTCTGGCCAGCAGCATGTCAGGATCCATGAGGAAAGGCATCATCACCCTCATCTACAAGCAGAAGGGGGAGAGGGAGGAAATCAAAAACTGGCGGCCCATTTTGCTGCTCAATGTGGACTACAAGATCCTGTCCAAGGCCATCGCCAACAGGGTCAAGTCTGCTCTTGAGCTGGTGATTCACCCGGACCAGACCTGCGCTGTCCCCGGCAGGAAGATCTCTGATAGCCTGGCGCTACTCAGGGATACGATCGCCTACGTGCGGGACAGGAGGGTGGACACCTGCTTAATCAGCTTAGACCAGGAGAAGGCCTTTGGCAGAATATCGCACATGTGCCCTCTAAAATGGGGTTTGGGGAGGGTAGCCACAATTGGATCCAACTGCTCTACACTGACATCAGTAGCGCAGTTCTAATCAACGGGTGGGAATCGGAAAGCTTTCCGATCAGGTCTGGAGTCAGGCAAGGCTGTCCTCTCTCCTCTGTCTCGAGCCCTTTGCCGAGTCCATCAGGAAGGACGTGGTCATAAGAGGGGTGATGATCCCAGGCAGCGAAGGCGCTCAGGTCAAGACCTCCCTGTACATGGACGACGTCGCCGACTTTTGCTCGGATCCGGTCGGTCCGCAGATTGTGAGCAATCTGCGACCAGTTTGAACTGGCCTCGGGAGCGAAGGTCAATCGCAGCAAGAGCGAGGCCATGTTTTTGGGAACTGGGCCGACCGATCCTTTGTCCCTTTCACCGTCAGGTCAGATTATCCGAAGGTGCTCGGAAAATGGTTTGGAGCGACCGTGTCATACGCCAAAAACTGGGCGGAGCGTATTGCAAAGGTCAGGCAAAAGCTGGCATTGTGGGAGCAGTGCTCCCTACCGATTGTGGGCAAGACCCTGGTCATCAGGAGTGAGGTGCTCTCGGTGTTGTTGTACATGATCGAGGTCTGGCACATACCCCACTCCTGTGCCGCTGCAGTCACCTGGGCCGTCTTCCACTTTATCTGGGGATCCAAAATGGACCGTGTCCACAGGGATACGAGGTACAAACCTCCAGATAATGGGGGAAAAGGCGTATCCAACGTCGTTCTCATTCTGATGGCCACCTTTGTGTGCGGCTGCATCAAGCTGTGCACAGGCCCTCCGTACGCAAATACCAAGTGTCACTGCATGCTGAGGTTCTATCTGTCCTTAGTGTTGCGAAGGATGGGTCTGGCCACTCTGCTGCGGGACACTCCATTCAGTTGGACCACCTGTCCTTCGTAGAGACCCTACAGAAAAAGATAGTGGATCCTGTCGGCTGGTACCCCGAGCAGACTGTCAGTCATTTTTCAGAATGCGTCATCACCAGAACTTTCAAACAAGCACCAAGACTTGACTTAGCTGGTGGTGAGAAGGGCCCTCCCTGTCAGATCCCCTCATGCACAGCTGACGTCTCAGCACCACGGCACCATGTCATCGAGTTGTCTGCGGTGGGGACGAGACCGTCATCCATCTCCTTCGGGAATGTGTGATTGCAAAGAAGGTCTGGAAAGAGATGCAATGGTTCCTGTCGAGGTTCATCCCGAGCAGCTCGGTAACACAGGACTCTGTGCTCTATGGACTGTTCCCAGGGACACACACCAAGACAGACAGCAACTGCTGCTGGAGGATCATCAACTCGGTGAAAGACGCCCTTTGGTCTGTCCAAAGCCTGCTGGTCTTCCAGAGCAAGGAGCTGTCCATGACAGAGTGTTGCAGACTGGCACATTCCAAGATCCAGGAGTAAGTGCTGAGGGATGCACTGAAGATTGGTGCAGCTGCTGCAAAGGCTCAATGGGAAGGGCCACAGTGTAAGACCCTCCCCCACTGTATACCGAGGGGCTGGAACCAGTAATCAACCCCTCGGACTGTATGATGTAGAAAATGTTTTTAATGAAAATGTACTTGTTGTCTGTGTAAATAGAGACCCATGCACTGCTTTCATCTGCATTGTGCTATATGTCACGTGATTTGTGGATTGTATTGCAATGTGCCTTGAAAAGTAATGTAAAGTATTTTGCCAAAATTCGATGAATAAAGTATATTTTTGAAATTTTAAAAATGTGCTTAAGCCTTAAAGTGATGCCTGAACCCACAAGCTTCAGACTCAGAGGTGAGAATGTTACCAATGAGCCAAGCTGACACAATGCGCAATCAGAGTGGTGTGCCTTCAAGCTACTTCACTATTTTGAGAATACAATGTTGACTTGTACAGTATCTTTCACGTAACAAACATCCCAAGGTAGTTTACAAATGATGTGAGCAAGTAAAGCAGGAAGTGGTGGGGAAATGTGGTTAGGTTTTGAAGCTTCTGAAGATGGGGAGAGAGTTGGAAAACAATGGAGAAATTTAGACAATGTCAAGGCATAGTGGCTGAAGGTTTTACCAGCAATGTGGAGTGGATTAGCCACAAGGAACCAGAGTTAGGATAGCAGATGGTCCCTGGTGTGTTGCAGGACAGTCGAAGATTGCAGAAGTTGGGTGGAGCTGGGTAATGGAAGGATTTGGAAATAAAGACAAGGTGAGATGCAGTCCAGTGAACAGTTGTGATTGCAGACCAGATGTGGAGTTTGAAAGAATATCAATGTTGTGTATTGTCAGGTTCAGTCAGCGTGAACAGTTGAGAAGGGGGATTACAGTTGGGGCCTGAGCTGGTAGGAATAAACACGATAACTTCCATCTTGTCGATACTGAACTGGAATAATTTCTGGCTCATCTCGGTTTGATCGACAGTCAGGCAGCATTGGTGGTCAATGTGGTCAGAAGGTACATTTGGGTGTCAATAACTCACGGTGGAAAGATGACTTCATATTTGTACCAAAGGGCATCACATAAGAAAAGAAAGGTACTTTTTAATTAAAAAAATTACAAGTCAGGGTGTGCTTAAAACCTAATTGCATTGCATAGTCTCTTCTTCACCTTTCTCCAGAGGTAAATGACTGCCATCTTGAAGATCCACTTTACAGGGATTAAGTATTAATATTGTGCTCCATCTTTACAAGTCAGTTAAGGGGATAGAGTGAATAATTAACTCCTTAACTCAATATCAACACAAAAAGATGTAAATGTTATTTTCACATTCCTTTTAGCTATCGTATGGAACAAAAAGCAACCTACAATGAAGCACAGACAGCTACACATAAATATTGCTGCTGCAAAGCATTTAGCTAAAACACAATAATGCCAATAGTATAGTGAGTGAAGAAGTAATAGTCATGATAACTAAATAAATAATAACTATGCCAGAAAACAGATTATCTGGTCATTCATTATTCCTCCAAGCATTTGCTACACATATGTTGAGATAACAACAGAGGCTACAGTTCAAAAGCAATGAATTGGCTCTGAACACAGGAACAGGAGTAGGGTATTCACCCCATCATGCCTACTCCACCATTCAATTAGATCATGGCGGATCTGGACCTCAACTCAATTTCCGCGCCTTTCTCAATATCCCTTGAAATGATCTGGGATGTCCTGAAGCGATGAAAGGTGCTTTGAAAATGCACATTTTTTTAAATATAATGCCTTATTACAGCGAAAATATTCGAAATGTTTCACAAAGTGAATTATGTTTGCAGCAAGTTGACTGGAATTATGTGGTTCTACTCACATTATTATCACACTTATTCTTGATTTCACACTGAAGTAACCTGAGGGGAGGGGGGGACAGGATTAAATCAATAGTTTTATATGATCAAATGCTTTATCAATGTAAAAAAAGAACTGTTGAACAAATGTCTTAGAGGACATTTCTAGTCCTTACTTCATCAAGGTCAGAAGCCTGTGAATTGATTTACTTTCAAGAAGTAATTGAAGTGATTGGCATCACTGCACCACAGGTATGTGTCACACAGCGGAATTAACAGTATGATTGCTCATACGCCACCAATGGCAAATTCCTTTATATAGCCATGTATCTGTAGAATACAGTTGCTTGAAGGTAGTCGAAATCCTTTTTTCTACAGTGCTGGAAAATGACAAACATAGCATTATCATCAATGATGGTCACTGAAGGAAAATTGTTTAGTTTTGAAATAAAACACATTTAATTTATTTAATACAAAGAGAGTTATAGATTTGAATTGAAACACAATCGGTGTTTCTGCCCATCAAAGCTCCAGGGAGAGTTTTGCTCTGTGGTGATGGGACACAAGACAATGCCAGTACTCAGTAAGCATGACACTGTCCCACAGAGACAATGAGAAGCCAGCCATTATTTATAATCACACTTACTTTCACATTGAAGAAAAAGACAAATAGTAATTAGCAGGATAGAGATAATCAACACTTCCTGTTTAATAGAAGTGCCCCACTGACAACAAATGAGCCCATCAATATCACATGCCATCATTATAATATCTACTGCTTTCACTGCCCATCAATCTGATTTTAAAATGAATAAACACCCCCCAAAAGTATCAAAAAAAGTCGCTTCCAATATTTCTGTAGAATGTTGTTGTAATGATTTTCATTTTTGATTTAAATCTTGAGCCTTTGTAGTGTGTCACAATCCTTTGCAATTTCAGGATTAGTACGTCTCTTAAATTTACTCAGGGACCTTCTCTAATTGAAAATTACACAGAGTACTTAAACAAGGACAATCATAGGTGGTCTCTCGAACGAGGATGACTTGCTTCCACTTGAGGATACATTGCTAACATCAGCTGTGCCTCAGCCTGAGAAAATAATGTTCTATTTGGTGATTTGTTTCAAGACATAGCTCTGACATTTTAATATATTAACTCGTATTTCTAGTCAACCTTTGGTAATTTTACCACGTTGTGGAGCTAGCAATCACATGGAGTGCAGTGCACTGATTCTCAAACTTTTTTGGTTGAAGGACTCTTTTTCAAATCGATCAGTAATCACAGACCCATGACGGACTCATTTTCAAATTGATTAATAATCATGGACCCCCATTTAAATTATAGTACTATATAATACTCATCATCATCATAGGCAGTCCCTCGGAATCGAGGAAGACTTACTTCCACTCTTAAAATGAGTCCTTAGGTGACTGAACAGTCCAATACAAGAACCACAGTCCCTGTCACAGGTGGGACAGATAGTCACTGAGGGAAGGGGTGGGTGGGACTGGTTTGCCGCACGCTCTTTCCGCTGCCTGCGCTTGATTTCTGCATGCTCTCGGCGATGAGACTCGAAGTGCTCAGCGCCCTCCCGGGTGCACTTCCTCCACTTAGGGCGGTCTTAGGCCAGGGACTCCCAGGTGTCGGTGAGGATGTTGCATTTTATCAAGGAGGCTTTGAAAGTGAAGAATATGAAAGTGCTCAATGTAAAGAGTGTTGTAATAATACTTTCAAGAAAACAGGTCTTTACTTACAGATATCAGTGAGATCCCTAAGTGGAGGAAGTGCATCCAGGAGGGCGCTGAGCACCTCGAGTCTCATCGCCGAGAGCATGCAGAAATCAAGCGCAGGCAGCGGAAAGAACGTGCGGCAAACCAGTCCCACCCACCCTTACCCTCAACGACTATCTGTCCCACCTGTGACAGGGACTGTGGTTCTCGTATTGGACTGTTCAGTCACCTAAGGACTCATTTTTAGAGTGGAAGCAAGTCTTCCTCGATTCCGAGGGACTGCCCGTGATGATGATGATCAGTGAGATGGGTGCGCCTGCTTCTCGCACCAATTCTAGGGACACCGCAGCAACAGATGGCCACTTAGTGTTGGACAATTTTTAAAGGTGTCAGCAGGTTGGCCAAGGTGAGTGAGGACACGGGCAGTCAAGCACAGGCTGGAATACTGCTGGAAGCACAGCTCACCACCTTACTCTCACTGTCATGTTCTGTAACAGCTGTACTGTGGGATTATACATGTTTGCGTGAAGATGTGCAGTCACGAGTTTGAAGGGCCCCTTCAGGCACTCTAATCACTTGTCGGGAGGATAGCATAGGGACACGGCGCGAGAGAGAAGAATTGGCTCGACCAGCAGGGAACGCTTGTTGTAAAGTGAGCTAAGAGCTGCAGAGATGAGGCGGGCCCAGCCATTGAGAATAATTTGCAAGAACTGAATCGGTTTTATAAAGAGGAGCAGGCTTGAAATGACCTCTGGTCTCGGACCCTCTGGAAAGTCTTAATGGACCCCCAGGGGCCCGCGGACCCCAGTTTGAGAAACACTGAACTAGTGTGAGGGACCTGGGGGTCCTTGTGCATGAAACACAAAAAGTTGGTGCGCAGGTACAGCAAGTAATCAGGAAGGCAAATGGAATGTTGGCCTTTATTGCAAGGGGGATAGAATATAAAAGCAGAGAAAACCTGCTCCAACTATACAGGGTATTGGTGAGGCCACAACTGGAGTACTGCATACAGTTTTGGTCTCCGTATTTAAGGAAGGATATACTTGCACTGGAGGCTGTTCAGAGAAGGTTCACTGGGTTGATTCCTGAGATGAAGGGGTTGACTTATGAGGATACTTTGCATAGGTTGGGCCTCTACTCATTGGAGTTTAGAAGAATGAGAGGTGATCTTATTGAAACTTATAAGATAATGAGGGGGCTCAACAAGGTGGATGCAGAGAGGATATTTCCACTCATTGGTGAAACTAAAACTAGGGGACATAGTCTTAGAATAAGGGGCCATCCATTTAAAACTGAGATGAGGAGGAATTTCTTCTCTCAGAGGGTTGTAAATCTATGGAATTCTCTGCCCTAGAGAACTGTGGAGGCTGGGTCATTGAATATATTTAAGGCGGAGTTAGACAGAGTTCTGAGTGATAAGGGGATAAGGGGTTATGGGGAGCACACAGGGAAGTGGAGCTGAGTCCATGATCGGATCAGCCATGATCTTATTGAATGGCGGAGCAGGCTCGAGGGGCCGTATGGCCGACTCCTGCTCCTATTTCTTATGTTCTTATGTAAATTTTTGGGCCATTCGCTTTCCATTTTCTCCTATCCAGCAAAATACCCCGGGATAGAATTCCATGGGCGTTCTCCCAATCTTCCATTGTAACGACCATTTATACTGTTCCTCCAGTGTGTCCACTGAAGTTACGGTGGGAGATCGGGAGAACCCAATGGAAATTCTCCCCCCACCCCCATGTTTAACAGCTATAAGTTCCTGCTGATCTGATGGGGAGACAGTTGTCTTCAATTGTCTTCAGTTTCTCTCACATAACTCCTCATGGCTAGTTTTCAAGCTGATTTAGAAAAGCCCTGGCAGCAAGTAGCCCACTTGCATTCTCACATAACGAAGGTGTTTAGTGCCCAAGGTGGTGTATGGTGTCCGAGAATTTGTTACGAGCGAAATACCTTAATAACAGCATCTACAAACCATGGGAGCATGAGTGGTTAATGTGATCAGATGGATGGAAATACCAGATAAGCGAGGAATACTAACACAAATTTAATTTAAAGAATAACAGCCACACTATATTTGAAAAATTCTTCCACAAGATTGGCCTTTAATAATGATGAAAACAAATAGGAAGCATCTAAAATTGGTGCTCCACCATGTCCCTATTTGTTTCATTATTATTAAGGGCCAGTCTTGCAGAAGAATGTTTTAAAAATAGTGTGACCATTATTCTTCAACTTTTATAAAACTTTTATACAAGATTGTGCTTGTGCTAATTCACTCATTTCTTAAAGCTTAGCCTGAACAGCAAGCAATAGATGAAAATACACTTATCTAATTACTAAAGGTGATAAATGTGTTGAAAACTATCTCAAGTTAGAAAGAAAAATAACATACTTGTTGCAGATCATAGGTTAAAAATATAAATGAATCAATCTACTTCCATATTTAAATATTTTGCACCCAGCATCATAACTTTCCAAGACATCATTGTTGAATCTATGGCCTTGGATGTACCCTGCCTCCAAAGCATTACACATCCAGAGGGCACAAAATTCATCTTATCTAATTACTAAAGGTGATAAAATCCAAAGTTGCAAATGTAGCAATGGGGAGAAGTTATCCAACAGAAAATCAAATTATTAAATATCTAATTTGTTTTGAAAAACCAATCAAAATCCATCAAATAAACCAATCAAATTACTCCAGTAATCACTGTTTTTAACGTTGATTTTCCTTTCTCATTCAGGTCAGTGTGACCAGATAGAAATACATTTACAAAACATTGCACATTCTTAGGGAAAAAAAATCACAAAATCTAGACATGAATTCATTATTGAATGTTTGAAATGCCTGCAAGAATTTTCTCCATGTAGGCTTTCTCTTCTGTCTGAGGCTTGGGTTGAAAATTTCATCTGAACTTGAGTGCTGGATATTTCCCATTGTTCTGGGCAAAGTGTGTGTGTATGGAATTATGAGTGAGAGGCAGACAGGCCATGCTCATGTAGAACTACAACATGCAGAGTGCACCATGATAACCCACATCACTTGACAACCAGATAGAATAAAGCCAGGGAGTTGCAGCTCCTGTGGAAAAGATTCTGAGGCCGAAATTGCCCCGTCCCCTAAAGCCTGTTACCACCGGAAATTGGTGACCACACTGAGGAGTGCAATGGCTGCCGATTTTTCATGTAATGGCCGCCATTTTGAAAATTTCGTTCCTGCGGTATCCCGGGCGTGACCCGCTCCCCTGCTGCCGATCCGTCCTAAGCGAGTCATCAGAGCGCGCACCACTGATGTTCCCTCCCGATGGCGCAATTCCGACAAACAAATCTTGCTCCCGCCACCCTGCCGGTGCACTGAGCTTGGAGTCCTTGTAAAATGGCGGTGCGGCTCCCGTTAAAGGAGAGGACATACTGCCGCTGCCACCATGGTTATTTTTGTCGGCCGACTGCCATGTCGGGCCGACAATTATGCCCCCGGGTTCGGCCGGGCCACCATCAGGCAGCCTGACACCCCCTCTTGGGTGCCAGGCATACTGGCCCAGCCGAAACCCTCCCTGGTGGCCCAGTGGACTGAACTTAAAGAATTGTGCAGGCTCTCCCCTTTAGGTGAAGGGCAGGGCCGTGGTGACGTGGTGCCGTGATGACGTCATCAGTACTACGCTGATGACTGACAGCGACGGCCACTCTGGCCCCACACCCCCCCCCAACTTCCGCCCCTCTAATGTGCTCACCACCGCACTTCCGCTCCCGTTATGACCGACTTCCGATCTGCTGGAAAAAAAGCCGGAGCGTGGAATTTCGCTCAAGAGGTCACCGCATCCAACGCGGCGGTAAAAACACGAGCACGGTAGGTGCGCCCCGTTTCCAGCGGTGGGCAGTTTCGGCCCCACTGTGTGTGTGAGAGAGACCAATGCATTATGGAAGTTTCAGTTTCCATCCTGCTCCTGTGGGACTATGATGTCCAGAGTGTACCGTGACAACCAGGCAGAAAATACACATATGAAGTGTGAAAAGTAGTGAAAAATAATTAAAACTAAAGGCTTGATTTTATTCCCCCCCAGTGTTTAAACCAGGTTATGCCATTAAATACAAATTCTGAATTAACAGTGTTGTTTGAGATGAGGTTTTTTGAGCTGTGAAGGGGCTTTTGTGGGGTCACAGTGGGATAATTTATCATCATAGGCAGTCCCTCAAAATGAGGATGACTTGCTTCCACGCCAAAAAAGGATGAGTTCACAGGTGTTTCAATGAAGGACCGAATATTCCAGATCCCGAACTACATCCTGAAGGGTGGAAGATGCCTGTGTGTGGATTTTTTTAACGTGGGGTGACCGTTGCACACCAGCCACCACACGGGCTTGACAGAGCTAGGTCTTGGTCCAGTGGCAAGGATTAACCAAGATGACTGGAGACCAGCTCTGCTGCACAGATCTAGTGCGCACACATATCGCATAATATCGCACACATAATTAGGAGGTGCTTTGATGCTGACTGTAACACAGAGGCCAGACTTAGTCAGTCAGCCAGGCCATGGCTACAGCTTGCCTAAACTTTTCAAGTGCTAGTGATTTGGACCAGGTAAGTGGGGGGAAAATCTCTCTGGATAGCGCTTCACCAATGGCAGCTTCAGCAAGAACAAGAAATCCGCCATTCGAAGTCAGGGGAGAGGAAAGCACCTTCTTTGATCATATGAAGGACTGAGAAAAAAAAGTTTTGAGTTAGATGGCAGCGTAAATAAATACAGCAGCTCCTTCTTCAGCAAATACTACAAATCCACCATGGAGGTAAAGCAATAAAAATATATATAATGTAAATAACTAGGAATAGAGATTTTGGGGTGAGCAAAAACATTACTTATATCTTAAGCATGTTTTCTAAACAGGAAAGAACAACGAATTACAAATACTATATCCACAAGGTTTGTATCTCTCTTAATCATTAAGGTACGCAATATTTTTACCTAAAGCCAGTCAGTTGATATATTGTGTCTGTTATATATATAAACTTGTATTTACTCTGTACAGCCACCAGAGGGCTCATCCCTTGGAGTCCCAATGGGTCCCATAATCCCTTTAGAGCACAGGTATTTAAGGAGGCCTCTCAGGTGGGAGAGGCATTCTGGAGACCTGCAATAAAAGACTAAGGTCACACTTTACTTTGAGCTCACAGTGTTCAGTCTCACTCTTTCTCCATACACAACAGTCTCAGTGATATATTGGGCCAAATTTTGCTGCAGGAGGGAATCCATCGGGGTTTGCCATTCGTTAGATTTGTCGTTGCATGATTAAGTTTTTACATTTTTTGCGTGGCAAGTTGCTGACAGTGTGAGCTGATAATGGTGCAGCGGGGGAAACTGGGATCTGAGACCTGAGTCAACAGGACAAGCAACTGGGTATCTCCTTAACCAATCATAATAAGAACATAAGAACATAAGAATTAGGAACAGGAGTAGGCCATCTAGCCCCTCGAGCCTGCTCCGCCATTCAATAAGATCATGGCTGATTTGGCGGTGGACTCAGCTCCACTTACCCGCCCGCTCCCCGTAACCCTTAATTCCCTTATTGGTTAAAAATCTATCTGTGACTTGAATACATGCAATGAGCTAGCCTCAACTGCTTCCTTGGGCAGAGAATTCCACAGATTCACATCCCTCTGGGAGAAGAAATTCCTTCTCAACTCGGTTTTAAATTGGCTCCCCTGTATTTTGAGGCTGTGCCCCTGAGTTGTAGTCTCCCCTACCAGTGGAAACAACCTCTCTGCCTCTATCTTGCCTATCCCTTTCATGATTTTAAATGTTTCAATAAGATCACCCCTCATCCTTCTGAACTCCAACGAGTAAAGACCCAGTCTACTCAATCTATCATCATAAGGTAACCCCCTCATCTCCGGAATCAGCCTAGTGAATCGTCTCTGTACCCCCTCCAAAGACAGTATATCCTTCCTTAAGTAAGGTGAACAAAACTGCAAGCAGTACTCCAGGTGCGACCTTACCAATACCCTACACAGTTGCAGCAGGACCTCCCTGCTTTTGTGCTCCATCCCTCTCGCAATGAAGGCCAACATTCCATTCGCCTTCCTGATTACCTGCTGCACCTGCAAACTAACTTTTTGGGATTCATGCACAAGGACCCCCAGGTCTCTCTGCACCTCAGCATGTTGTAATTTCTCCCCATTCAAATAATATTCCCTTTTTTTCCCAAGGTGGATGACCTCACACTTTACGACATTGTATTCCATCTGTCAAACCTTAGCCCATTCGCTTAACCTATCCAAATCTCTTTGCAGCCTCTCTGTGTGCTCTACACAACCCGCTTTCCCACTAATCTTTGTGTCATCTGCAAATTTTGTTACACTACACTCTGTCCCCTCTTCCAGGTCATCTATGTATATTGTAAACAGTTGTGGTCCCAGCACCGATCCCTGTGGCACACCACTAACCACCGATTTCCAACCCGAAAAGGACCCATTTATCCCGACTCTCTGCTTTCTGTTCGCCAGCCAATTCTCTATCCATGCTAATACATTTCCTCTGACTCCGTGTACCTCTATCTTCTGCAGTAACCTTTTGTGTGGCACCTTATCGAATGCCTTTTGGAAATCTAAATACACCACATCCATCGGTACACCTCTATCCACCATGCTCGTTGTATCCTCAAAGAATTCCAATAAATTAGTTAAACATGATTTCCCCTTCATGAATCCATGCTGCGTCTGCTTGATTGCACTATTCCTATCTAGATGTCCCGCTATTTCTTCCTTAATGATAGTTTCAAGCATTTTCCCCACTACAGATGTTAAACTAACCGGCCTATAGTTACCTGCCTTTTGTCTGCCCCCTTTTTTAAACAGAGGCATTACATTAGCTGCTTTCCAATCCGCTGGTACCTCCCCAGAGTCCAGAGAATTTTGGTAGATTATAACGAATGCATCTGCTATAACTTCTGCCATCTCTTTTAATACCCTGGGATGCATTTCATCAGGACCAGGGGACTTGTCTACCTTGAGTCCCATTAGCCTGTCCAGCACTACCCCCCCCTAGTGATAGTGATTGTCTCAAGGTCCTCCCTTCCCACATTCCTGTGACCTGCAATTTTTGGCATGGTTTTTGTGTCTTCCACTCTGAAGACCGAAGCAAAATAATTGTTTAAGGTCTCAGCCATTTCCACATTTCCCATTATTAAATCCCTTTCTCATCTTCTAAGGGACCAACATTTACTTTAGTCACTCTTTTCCGTTTTATATATCGGTAAAAGCTTTTACGATCTGTTTTTATGTTTTGCGCAAGTTTATCTTCGTAATCTATCTTTCCTTTCTTTATTGCTTTTTTAGTCATTCTTTGCTGTCGTTTAAAATTTTCCCAATCCTCTAGTTTCCCACTAACCATGGCCACCTTATACGCATTGGTCTTTGATTTGATACTCTCCTTTATTTCCTTGGTTATCCACGGCTGGTTATCCCTTCTCTTACCTCCCTTCTTTTTCACTGGAATATATTTTTGTTGCACCCTGTGAAAGAGCTCTTTAAACGTCCTCCACTGTTCCTCAATCAGATTGAAGGATTGTGAAATTAACCGCACAAGGACTGAGAAGGAGATGTAAATTAGAGTGCGTGAATTCAATACGAAATCAGGTAAAGATTGGGTTAAGAGAGAGAGAGAGAGAAAAATGAGACAGAAAGGAAAAGTAAAAAAAACTTAATTTTAAAATGTTACATTTTTAAATCTCCAGGAATTAAAACCTGAAGGAATGAGACTCCACACTTGTAATAATGAATTTTCAGTTCCAGAGAGGTTGTTTGGCAGCAACTAACACTTAGCATGTTGTTATAGGGGTACTTAGACTGGAATGGACACGACTTAACTTTCTGTGGCAAGCTTAGTTTATATCGACTGTACAAGTCGATCAACTTCACATTAGTCAGTGCATTTCAATAGGGCGCCCGACAGCAAGATACTGTTTTTGAGTAGCTTGGTCAGCAACTTTTTGTTTGAGTTTAACCGCACAGCTGCATCTTGCCTGAAGTTGCTGAACCATTTCCGCTTAAATGATGGAGTGCGCCATTAGCCTCACCGTTATTTTGACAGGAAAATCTGGGCCAATGTCATCATCGGAGGTCCCTCGAACAAGGATGACTTGCTTCCCCAAGAGTTCATGGATGTTTCAATGAAGGATCCGATGTTCCAGTCCTGAACTCCAATTGAGGGGGTGGAAGATGCCTGTGCGTGGATTTTTTTTAACGTGTGGTGATCGTTGCACATCAGCCACCACACGGGCTTGACAGAGCGAGGTCTTGGTCCAGTGGCAAGGGTTAACCAAGCCAATGTATGACACCACTGAGTGAACTGCTCTCATGTTTAGGCTTCTGTGGCATCACAGTAAACGTCAGAAACTGTATGTGATACCTGCAATGCCATAGGAGCTCGAGTCGTGGGCATATTTTAGTACTGTGTCTGCACATTCTTCAAGCTGAACCTAGCTCACATAATACATTCAAAAAAAATCCTAATTCTAAAATTGAATCAAACTTAAATTACAAATGTGTATATCTCAGAATTGGCTCCCAAAACATGTCTTGACCGCATCTGCTTAAAAGTTAGGACCATGAAAAATCATTTGTTTACTGCATCTACGGGGTTATTAAGAGGAGGATAATAGGGGGGAAACTGTTTCAAGACAGATTTATTTCAAAGGATTCTGTCAAATTACTATTTACAGAATTAAGCAAACAATATTTAAATGTAAATACTGCTGCCTACATTAACAGTGGCCAGTCATAACAGACGAATGAAAAATATAAAACAGATTTGAAGTTTAAAAAACATAGCTGTAAACGATTATTTTTCAGAAAGTAGATCAAACTTTTAAAAGACTGTAACAACCATACAGATTCAATCTGGTAAACAAACTAACTTCAGCTCACCTTTAGAGTTATTCTAGGAACAGAGCTTATTGTAAAGTGATGTTGCTCCTGACATATATTTACAAAGATGCACTGTAAGATTTTATGTACATTAATTTAACAGCATTATAAATGCACTTTCACATGCAACATCACAGATTTTGATTTATTTTATCTTTTTGATCTGTTGTCTTGGTTCTCCCCCCCGTCCCACTATGCCATAGACTTTGTAAATATGCTGCATATTACACTCATACCAATGCATACCTAATAATCAATTTTAGGCTTATTCATCATCATATTTTAATTAAATTTCATTGTTTGTTACTACATTAGAATACACTAGATAATCCAGGTTCTGCTTTGCTTGCTGCAGCAAAAATATAATGTACTTAAAATAATAGAAAGTCATTAGTTGTGAAATGTGGAAATGAATACATACATTTTACTTTTCATTTGTTATGACTGTACCTGGATATTTCAGAGAAACCTTTGCTTTTTAAGGTATAGCTATTGCACCAATGTTATCTGGTTAAATCTCCTATTTTAGTACAAGCAACAGTGATTTCAGGTACAGGTGACACGTTTGAAAATTGTATTACAATGTTAAAAAGCTACAACACATTCCAAGATACATTAACGAATTGTGTTAAATAATAACTTTCAAAATACTGAACATTTCACATGTATAAATATAACCATCTGTACATTATATGCAAACTGTTAGATTGCACGCTTTGGTAACATCAATGTCTGATGTTTTCTTGGTGTTGACTTTAGTGCATTTGAAAAATCCAACCGAAACCTCAGGCAAAGAACGTATCTTTCAATTTAATCTGGTGGATGAATTGTATTTGTAACTATAGGTGTGACCACATAAATTTGAAATGACAAAAGCGTACAGTAATAAAGATTTATAGGGGAAGATAACATTGGTGGGTCAGTAAATGCACACTAGCAAAATTTGCAGATTTACTCATTATAAGTCTTTAGATTGTTGACTGGTTATATGATGTTAGGTAAGTCAGTGTATGTTTTCACCATAATGCTGATCTAGCTGACAGAGATAGCACTATTGTGCTGAAGGCTGACAATGTACAAGCGTTTGATGCTGAGGTTCCAGATCTTCCACCATCTGGATCTGTGAATACAAACAGAAGGCCGTTATTTAGCAACTCGGAATCAACAATCCAAAGAAGTCACTTTGTACAAATGATATACAATGCTGGAACATAAATACGAAAATATTTAATTCTCTTCTACCGAGAGTATTCAGAGTGGATTGTCGAAGAAATTCATGACTGCCTTACCAGAGCCAGGCAACTCTGTGTTTTCCTTTTCTTCACTATTTAGCAGTTTTTCCACACTCAAATCTATTTTCTCACTTAAAAATAATAAATTGAGTAAATGCACACCAATCTTCCTCCATGCTGGAATAGCACTGATGATTGGAGCATGAAAGAGCTGACTTGAGTCCAGAAAATTAATATAAGGATGCACACATTTTATAGAAGTGCAGGATCAACAATAAAAACATTTAAATGTACTGTGTCTCAGCACATTAGAATGTCTCTTTCGTTTGACTGCATTTTTAATAAGGTGGCTGCCAATGATTTAGTATTTGACTGAAAAATAACCTCTGTCATTGCAAATTAGCTGAAACGCTTGTGAAATGATGGACTAAATAGAACCACGCAACGGCATATTCTTTGTTTATGCTGTAAAATCTGCAAATATTTATTGCGTTTTTGAGGGAGGCAAACTGTGGTGATCTAGATGAGGACTGGAACACATTAGGGGCGAAATTGCCCCTTCTTATAGCCCGGTCGGTGCCTCCGGAGGCTGTGCTTTTTGCCCGGGGGAGAGGGGCATTACCGCCTCCCGGGGAATTTCCGGGGAGTTTGCGGTGATGCTGTCAGCCCACAGTTCGCATCCCAAGCCCCCGCGCAACCGGCAATGACGTCATCGCTGTGCGCAGCGACCCCTTACCGCCCCGCGCCGGCTATTTAACGGCAGCTTCGCGGGTCGAGGCAAAAACTTAAAGTGGAGACGCCATATTTTTTTGTCAGCTGACTCTCGGGTTGGCTCAACGATGGCGGCCCTAGAATAGTCCGGCCTGCCATCTTGCAGCCCGGCGCTCCGTCTTGGGTGCCAGGCTGCTGGCCCAGTCGCACGCAGCCCTGGGGGCCCAGTGGAGGCCATCAGATGCCATGCAGAGTGCGCCTTTGCATAAAGGGGTGGGGCATTAATGTGCGTCAGTGCTACGCGGCGCATCCGTGTAACAGTCGACTCCCCGCCCCAGCAGTGCCCTGGTTGCCTCCCCCTAATGAAGTGGAGCGCAGGAGATTGGGCTCCGGTTCCTCTGAGGGGCAGGGCGGGATTACACGCCGGGCGCTAAAATTCCCGGCCCTGGAAGGTTACCGCCCCCAGTCGAGGCGCGGGGCAATTTTGACTCCTTACACTTTTTGCAACCGTTTCAGCAACAGCAGGCCTGTGTGAGATAGATCACGATTAGATGCAGCATAACATTCTCCCAGCTCTGACCCAACAATTGGCCTCTGCTCCAACCTCAGTTGAGCACTCAATTCCTTTAGTACAGCACTTCCCTCCCCCATAACAGCCAATACCCTCATCTCTGAGAGTAAGCCTGCCAAATTATGCACGTGTAGACTTGGCTCAAATTCTTCTCATTGGGCCTGCACAGTGCTCAGACAGATGAACTTCTATCCCATCGGTCTGGGATGGTTTGAAAGCATGACTGAGCAAAGAGGCTAAGTGGTTAAACCATCCATCACACAATCTTTAAATTAAAATTTTAAAAGATGATTTGAGTTGTTTCAATGCACAAAAAAGCACTTGGAACTTCTTTTGTAAACTATAATCTGCCAACCAAATCTATCAATTTAGCGTTTGGTACACTCCATATCAATGTTGAGCGTTATTTGTTGGGTCTGTTACATCAATTCAGATCTATTGCTGAATGACTGATTCAGACAGAGCAACTTTTAACTGTCAATATTGGCGGAAGATGAGTGGGGGTGGATTGGTCAATCGGCGTGTATCTCGCTTTGCTTTCCTTTCCATTCAAATCAGCAGAAAGAAAAATTGGGCGGAGTGTGTGACAAGCAGCAAGCCACCGATGCCCGTTTCCCAACACTCCTGAAAGCTAAAATCGATACTGTTCACAGAATTCTATTGTGTAAAACCCAGGATTGTCGAATGCACAAAAAAACAAGATCGCTACAAGTAAAAGGCACCAAAACGACCTCACAGCAAGGCCATGTTAATTCCCCAGAAACGTGGTAAGGTTACTGGTATTCTGCAATATCGGGTTGGACCTCCCTTTTCTGGGACTCCCTCGTCCGGCATGATTCCCCGGGAGGCGGTAGCACCCCTCTCCCCCGGGCAAAAAGCACTCCATCCCCGGAGGCACCGACGGGGCTAAAAAAAGGGGGCAAATTCCCCCCCATATGTGTTCCATTCCTCATCTAGATCACCACAGTTTGCCTCCCTCAACAACACAATAAATGAGACAACACATCATCCACCCCGACTCTGGGGCCTGCCGACACTTGAGCCGCCTCCCCCCCCCACCGCCGCCCCCCCCCACTTTATCCGGCAAAATCCCTTATTCGGCACAGGCCAGGTCCCGAGGGTGCCCGATAAGGCAGGCTCAACCTGTAATATAATTAAAGCATTAAAAGCTTGGGCTGTAAACGACCTTCGTAGCAGTACCATAATGACTCACAAGCCTCGACATACACAGTCTAATTATTTATGTTTAGGAGCATAAACAAGGTCACACTGTCACAATCCAATTCCATCGCAACATCATTATCTTTTCATCCACAGCTTTGACAATTTCCGTTCCAGCAGTTAATTGAGTTCATCTGTACCAGCAATGGGAAAAAAGTGGAGTTTCTCAGGAACACACTCAATGGCCCTTTCAAGAATTACTGTACTCAAAGTATATTGTTCAAGGGGATTCTGACCTTTGAAAAAAGGATCCCAGAATCCTTATGAATTAAGTTATATGAAGAGATATGAAGACATCTCTAATCTATGTGCTTCAGTTAATTCATTCCCACAAGAGAGAATTACACAAACATAAAATAAGCTTCATGTGCTTTGGGCATAGACTTGATACTATCCATTACACATGACAGTGGAGGACTGGAGTGCTTATCTACACAAGTGGTCCAGTAACAGAACAATACTCTTGGGTAGATGGTAGTATTTCAGGACTAAACAAATCATCAGTATTATACATACACTACCATTTGGCATCAGTCACTTCTTGTTTTCACAAGATCATAAGGTAATTATGGATGAGAAGGGCATTCTTACCATTTGATTCATCCACCCAGAGCGACCCTAACACCTTGTCCTCATTCTAACTTCCAACTGTTTCTTATATGATTCAACATTTTTCCCTCACTATTTGATCTCCAAATCTATTTCACATGTTGGTCACTCAACGTGTGAGGAAGAATTTTCTAAATATCAGTCCTAAAATGATCTATTACGACTTTGAACCCATGTTCTACTCTTGCAGTTCAAGTTAAAGTATTATTCTGGGGAGGGTCCTTTCCCTGTAACAATTTTACATGCCTCTATAAGATCACATCACTTTTATCAAGGTAGCAGTAAGAATTGTTTTACTATTACAGCCTTAAGTAATGAAAGAGGTAATCCTCAACTGACTAAATATCATCATCATCATCACAGGCAGTCGCTCGGAATCGACGAGGATTTGCTTCCACTCCAAATGTGGATAAATGTGAGGTTATCCACTTTGGTGGCGAAAACAGGAAGACAGAATATTATCTGAATGGTGACAGATTAGGAAAAGGAGAGGTGCAACGAGACCTGGGTATCATGGTTCATCAGTCATTGAAGTATGGCATGCAAGTACAGCAGGTGGTGAAGAAGGCAAATGGCATGTTGGCCTTCATAGCGAGGGGATTTGAGTATAGGAGCAGGGAGGTCTTACTGCAGTTGTACAGGGCCTTGGTGAGGCCTCACCTGGAATATTGTGTTTAGTTTTGGTCTCCTAATCTGAGGAAGGACGTTCTTGCTATTGAGGGAGTACAGCGAAGGTTCACCAGATTGATTCCTGGCATTGGCAGGACTGACATATGAGGAGAGACTGGATCAACTGGGCTTGTATCCACTGGAGTTTAGAAGAATGAGAGGGGATCTCATAGAAACATATAAAATTCTGATGAGATTGGACAGGTTAGAGGCAGGAAGAATCCTGTTGCTGGGGAGTTCCAGAACCAGGGGTCACAGTCTAAGAATAAGGGGTAAGCCATTTAGGACCGAGATGAGGAGAAACTTCTTCACTCAGAGAGTGGTTAACCTGTGGAATTCTCTATCGCAGAAAGTTGTTGAGGCCAGTTCGTTAGATATATTCAAAAGGGAGTTAGATATGGTCCTTATGGCCAAATGGATCAAGGGGTATGGAGAGAAAGCAGGAAAGGGGTACTGAGGTGAATGATCAGCCATGATCTTATTGAATGGCGGTGCAGGCTCCAAGGGCTGAATAGCCTGCTCCTGCACCTAATTTCTGTGTTTCTATGTTTCTAAAAGTGAGTTCTCATGTGGCTGTACAGTCCAATATGGGAATTACATGTCTGTCACAGGTGGGACAGACAGTGGTTGAAGGAAAGAGGGAATAATTACGTTATTCATTGCACTCCATTCACATTTCAAATTACAGCCACTGAGGATTAATATCAACTACATGACACTGCAGATGGAGTACAACAACATTCATTTGACATTCCCATTATCAGAAAAACATATGAGGTAAGATTTCTTCTGTGTTATGTGTCATGTATTCAACCAGCAATGTAACCCATGTATAAACTGACCTAAGTTGTACACCATGAGAACACTGACCACTAGGTGGGAGACACTCCTAACCTGGGCCTTCAGGTAAAAAAAGGGAAGCTCCACCCACCTTCATCACTTTGAGTGCTAAGGAATAAAGGACAGGTCACAGACTGACCTTCTCTCAAGCATGGGCCTCGTGTGCATTTATACTGTATAGTAAGGACCTATCAATGGCGATGAGAAACTGGGATTTAAACCACGCGAGCATGGCCACTAGCAGAACAGACGAGAGGTACTGTGTTAAGGAATGGTTGGGACAGAGATTCAACATTGTTAAAGCAGCACACAGTTCTCCAGGCAGACAAGGGCAGTCAGGCATGCCCCAACATGTAGTCGAACCCAGAGGGGGAGTTCGACAGAGACAATGGCAAGCTGAACAGCGATTCACACCATTGCAAGGGACAATGCGGCCAGTAATGGGGCCATCAACACCTGTTAATGGTGCACTCAAGGACAATCACAGATGCAGTTAGGGACGATCGACTGGCAAGGGACCTTTTGTTTCCAACAACAGCTCATGTTGGAGGCGTGGAGGCACACACTCAGTCGGAGGTTGCAGAGATGAGCAAAATACCTGCAGAAATTGCAGAAATGAACGCTGGGGGAAATCGCTGGAAGCTGAAGTTCAGCGAGTTCATGTGGAGCACGTATACAGTTCATACACCAGGACGCCACCGATAATGATGAAAGTGCTCCTCAATGGCATCCCAGTATCAATGGAGCTAGACATGGGGGCCAGCCAGTCCCTGATGGGTATCAAACAGTTCGAAAAGTAGTGGGCATCCAAGGCCAGGAGGCCAAAATTATCGCCGATTGACGCACAGCTACGGACTTACACAAAGCAGATCATTCCGGTGCTAGGCAGCGCCACGGTAGTCGTGACCCACAAAGATTCGGAGAACAGGTTGCCACTCTGGATTGTCCCAGGGGACGGTCCCGCACTACTGGGGAGGAGTTGGCTTGCTGTCATGAACTGGAAATGGGGCGATGTCAATGCAATTTCCTCTGTGGAGCGAGTATCATGCTCACAGGTCCTGGACAAATTTGACTCATTATTTCAACCCGGCATTGGCACTTTCATGGGGGCCAAGGTAGTGATTCACATAAACCCGGACGCCAGGCCAGTACACCACAAGGCCAGAGCAGTGCCGTACATGATGCGGGAAAAGATAGAAGGCGAATTGGACCGCCTGCTGAGGGAAGGCATCATCTCGCCAGTTGAATTCAGTGACTGGGCGAGCCCGATTGTGCCGGTGCTCAAGGCTGATGGGTCAGTCAGGATATGTGGTGATTACAAGGCCACCATCAATCAGGTGTCACTCCAAGACCAGTACCCGCTACCGAGAGCGGAGGACCTCTTTGCGACACTATCCGGTGGCAAACTTTTTTCAAAATTGGACCTGACCTCAGCTTACATGACCCAGGAGCTGGCGAGTGAGTCGAAGAAGCTGACCACCATCACGACACACAAGGGGTTGTTTGAGTACAACAGATGTCCTTTCGGGATTCGCTCGGCCGCCGCGATCTTCCAATGAAATATGGAAAGCCTCCTCAAGTCGATTCCAGGGGCGGTGGTTTTTCAGGACGACATCCTTATTACGGGTTACGATACTGAAGAACACCTCCACAACCTGGAGGAGGTGCTACGCAGACTGGACCGGGTAGGGCTGCGACTGAAAAAGGCGAAGTGCGTCTTCTTAGTTCCAGAGGTAGAATTCCTGGGGATGAGGGTAGCAGCAGACAGGATCAGCCCTACTGCATCCAAGACGGAAGCGATCCAGAGAGCACCCAGACCCCGTAACACGACGGAGCTGCGTTCGTTCCTGGGGCTCCTGAACTATTTTGGTAACTTTCTTCCCAAATTGAGCACACTGCTAGAGCCGCTACACGTGCTCCTATGCAAAGGTCGCGAATGGGTTTGGGGGGACAACCAGGAAAGGGCTTTTAATAGAGCACGCAATTTGTTATGTTCCAACACTCTGTTAACACTATATGACCCATGTAAGAAACTTGTGTTAACGTGCGATGCGTCGTCCTATTGTGTCGGGTGTGTGTTGCAGCATGTCAATGTCAAGGGTCAGTTACAGCCAGTAGCTTATGCCTCCAGGAGTCTGTCCCAGGCAGAAAGGGGTTACGGGATGGTAGAAAAGGAGGCGCTCGCATGTGTATATGCTGTAAAGAAAATGCACCAGTACCTGTTTGGCAGGAAATTTGAGCTGGAGACAGATCACAAACCCCGAACGTCCCTTTTGGCCAACAACAAGGCCATAAATGCAAACGCATCGGCCTGCATACAGAGATGGGCACTCACGTTAGCCGCCTATGACTACACAATTCGCCACAGACCGGGCACCGAAAACTGCACCGATGCACTCAGCAGGCTCCCACTAACCACCACTGAAGGGGCTACTGAGCATGGTGCTGAGATGGTCATGGCTGTTGAAACTTTCGGAAGCGAAGACTCACCTGTGACAGCCCGTCAGATTAAAGTCTGGACAAATAGAGACCCGCTATTGTCTCTAGTCAAGAAATGTGTCCTGGATGGGGACTGGGCAGCCACGTACAGGAATTAAACCATTTCACAGGCGCAGGGATGAACTCTCGATTCAGGCCGATTGCCTACTGTGGGGAAACCGCGTAGTCATGCCCCAGATGGGCAGAGAGGCGTTCATCAGAGAACTCCACAATGAGCACCCGGGCATTGTCATGATGAAGGCAATTGCTAGGTCACACGTTTGGTGGCCAGGGATAGACGCAGATCTGGAACTTTGTATTCACAGGTGCAACACGTGTGCCCAGCTGGGCAATGTGCCCAGGAAAGCCCCCCTTAGTCCCTGGCCATGGCCCGCCAAGCCTTGGTCACGCATCCATGTGGACTACGCAGGTCCTTTCATGGGAAAAATGTTTTTGGTTGTAGTAGACGCCTACTCCAAATGGATCGAGTGTGACATTTTAAATTCAAGCACAGCCTCTGCCACGGTAGAAAGTCTACGGGCAATGTTCGCCGCCCACGGTCTACCGGACGTCTTGGTCAGCAACAATGGCCCGCGCTTCACAAGCACTGAATTCCAGGACTTCATGGCAGGCAATGGAATTAACCATGTCAGAATGACGCCCCAAACGGCCAGGCAGAACGAGCAGTGCACATAATCAAACAGGGGATGTTCAGAATCCAAGGGTGTTCCCTGCAAAGACGCTTATCACGCCTCCTGTTGGTCTATAGATCCCGACCACACTCGCTCACAGGGGTTCCACCCGCAGAGCTGCTAATGAAAAGGACGCTCAAAACCAGGTTATCCCTTATACACCCCACCATGAAAGAAATTGTCGAGAGCAGGCGCCAGTCACAATATGACTACCATGACAGGAATGCGAGGGCGCGATGTATTGATGTAAATGATCCTGTTTTTGTCCTCAACTACGCTGCAGGGCCCAAATGGCTCGCAGGCACTGTGATTGCCAAAGAGGGAAATAGGATTCTGGTAGTTAAACTTACCAATGGACAAATCTGCTGCAAACACGTGGATCAAACAAAAAGGAGGTTCAGCAACCCCATAGAAGAAGCAGAAGAAGAGAACAATGTAGAGTTCACTCCACCACAGGTGACCGAACACCGGAACCAAAGGGAGGAGAGCCCAGTCACTGTGGGCAGTCCGGACAGGCCTGAGGCACCGCAAACAGCAGACACTCAGGCCAACGCCCAACAACCGGAGCCCCAACTCAGGCGCTCTACAAGGGACTGTAAACCACCAGAGAGACTTAACCTGTGATCCCAATAAGACTTTGGGGGAGGAGGTGATGTCATATATTCAACCAGCAATGTAACCCATGTATAATCTGATCTAAGTTGTACACTGTGAGAACAATGACCACTAGGTGGGAGACACTCCTAACCTGGGCCTTCAGGTACAAAAGGGGAAGCTCCACCCACCTTCATCATTTTGAGTGCTAAGGAATAAAGGACAGGTCACAGACTGACCTTCTCTCAAGCATGGGCCTCGTGTGCATTTATACTGTATAGTAAGGACCTATCATTATGTAATCATAAACCCCATTGTAAAGAGCAGGTTTATTACTTCATTAAACATAACAGGAAGGAGTTCTGAGTAGAGCGCTTGCTTTGAGAGTCTCGTGTCAGGCATGCGAACAATGTGGCCTGCCCAGCGGAGCTGATCGATGGTGGTTCTAGCATTGGACTGTTCAGTCACCTAAGAACTCAATTTTTGAGCGGAAGCAAGTCTTCCTCGATTCCGAGGGACTGCCTATGATGAAACATAACAAAGGGAATCATAACCCATGGTGCTTACAGTAATCTTTATTTTCTTCAGTATCAGAGGATTATTGTAAGAATTGTTACAGTATCCAGCAGAGATGTCATCACCTTATCTCATCCGATAGTTCTGAGACAGAGCACAACAATCTATGCTGACTCGGTAAACTTCAACCAATGCTAGTTCACAGTACGTATTCAGCATGTGTAAATGTGTAAAGTTAGATGAAACTTCTTTTGGTATGGCTTTCTTTATTCTTTGAATTTAGTTTATCTTTCACATACCAATTCACAAACCAATGAGGAAGTATAGATACACTGCAGTAAACAAAGGGGCAAGTAATCTCATCAAAAAGCTCAGTTGATGGACTGAGCGCCAAGCAGAGATTGAAATCATCATCTGCATCCTAAGATTAGATTACAGTCTTCAAATCATCGGCCAGCAACCTGCTCGACAGCAGTGCTGCTCACTGGATCTGTGTGAACAGAACAGGGCAATTCACCTGACAACCTTTTGGGGTAGTGCCAATGCTCAGCACCTCCACCATAAGGCCCAGCTAAGAACTTGCATGCAAAAACTTGTGAGATGAACCCCTTCCACGGAGACACAAAAATGTTTAATTTGCGACAGAATTACAACAGAAATTGAAATTAATTCTTCATCTCAAAAGCACAACCAAGAACTAGCACTTTAATCATAATACTTTTTTAAAGGAGCATCATACAATACTGCAACGCACAACTTAGACATTTCAGAAAAATGATTTTCTAGTGTGCTTTGCTACCGTTGTTGTGAGACAATTCTAAACAATTCAAAATTTATCGTTAACAATATGATAGTTAATTTCTTCGAAGGAAGTTTGTTGCTCAACATGCTTCATGCAACAGGTTTCAGAAATGCGTATATTTTACATAAAATATATTTACACAACCCTGAGCTGGAAATGACTGAAATGAAACTTCAGTGGCTTCAGTGGTGATGGAATTCAGCCACGAAGACCTTTTGTTTCTGAACAATGCTCACCTCACCAAGGCAACAGTCACACAATTTTGCCGGTGTACTCAGTCATTCATTTACTTCTCCCAGTACACGGGTCTAATGAACGCAATTAACTTCCTAATATACGCTGACTGGATGCCAGGCTGACACAAAGATGATCACTTTAATAGACTGCACCATAGCAGGTGAGTTCTAAAACAGTTAAAAAAAAAGTTTGGCAAATTACTTAAAATGAAATGCAAGGAAACCCAAGAACATTAACGAACACAGCTATACTGGGAAATCTGGGAGTTTGAACAGCTGAGTGCTTGACCCCCGACCAAAAAGGTCACGAGTTTGTCCCAGATCTGCCTGTCACTCAGCTCCTCCAGCCTCACTTGAGTGAATTTTGTCAGTCTTGGAGAGGCCACGAGGCATAGGAATAAAGCATTCCATCTCAGGAGACTGAAAATGAGACGTCATTCAGATGTCTACACACCGGATCATCCTGCTGTCCCAGCTGCAGGAGGATGCGTAGGGCTGACAGGTCTGCAAAGGGGTACAGACAGGAGACAGTGAAGGTTTTATGTACAAACCATCTGGTTTATGGGCTGCTCCTTAATAATTTATGTCAGTAGTCCAAATAAATACAATATTTCAAAGACATTTTATTTAAACTTTTGGGTTATGTACAATACAGATTTTCTCTTTACATTAAGAAAAATTTACAGCAGAAGAAAACTGGAAGATTAATTTAACTGTAACAATGTCATCATCATCATAGGCAGTCCCTCGAAATCGAGGGAGACTTGCTTCCACTCTAAAAATGAGTTCTTAGGTGACTGTACAGTCCAATACGGGATTTACAGTCCCTGTCACAGGTGGGGCAGATAGTCGTTGAGGGAAGGGGTGGGTGGGACTGGTTTGCCGCACGCTCTTTCCGTTGCCTGCGCTTGATTTCTGCATGCTCTCGGCGACAAGACTCGAGGTGCTCAGCGTCCTCCCAGATGCTCTTCCTCCACTTAGTGCGGTCTTTGGCCAGGGACTCCCAGGTGTCGGTGGGGATGTTGCATTGTATCAAGGAGGCTTTGAGGGTGTCATGTATGTAACCTTTATGTAACACCACTGCAATACTGTATATACTTAAGCAATACACACCTTGACCACAGAGGGTGAACTTGTGGGAGACACTCCTTACCTGGTCATCCAGGTATATAAAGGGAGGTCACGACTTCTTGGTCCTGTGAATAAAGGTTCAGGTCATAGAGTGACCTTGTCCATAGAATGTGCCTCGTGTGGGTTTTGTGCCATTGATTAAGGACATTACAGAGGGTGTCCTTGAAACGTTTCCTCTGCCTACCTGGGGCTCACTTGCCCAATGTGCAATCTTAAGGAACCACCAAATAATGATAGAGGAACATGATTGGATGCAATTCTTCTGAGGTGTTGCCCCCATGTTGGGTAAAGCTGCTCGGACACTAACTGACCTCCACCAGTCCAGTATCTCTAACAAATGACCATTCTTCATGTGTGTGCTTAGACAGTGAGTGTCAGCATGCTACTTGACTACAAATGGCATCACAGTAGAGTCTGATCCTGCCGTCACTGATAATCACATCAAAGCACTTCCTGCAGGATTCAACTGAAATAAGGAGAAGGATCTCTCGATGATTTTCCCTTTAAACTGGGGCATTGAGGCTAATTATAGAACCATTAGCATGACACAAGCTCAGATCAACTATTTCAGTACAGACCAGGGATTGTGTCTGGGACTTTACGAGTCTGTATGATTTAGCTAATAATGGCGTCAACCAATTAAAACATTGGAGGAACTAGGTACAGAGTTCATTGTTTAAAAGAAACAAAAAACATGGCAATTCTTTTCTAAAATTTATATTCCTCATTTTTATGTTCTACTTTATCCACTGCTCCTCTCACCAGAACATGAGAGAGTGGCACATGACCTTTTTTATCCTCAATATCATGACTAAATGATTGACCAACAGGAGATGCATTTCTCTGGGATAAACTGCCTGGATAATTGGGTGATCAGGTCTTGATAGGAATTGATGAAGCTCACCCCATAAGGAAAAGTTAGTTGAAATGTTGACAAAGCCTGAAATTTTAAGTTGCGATCGATAGCCCACCCTCAAACTCCAGTTAAAAAAAAATGTCTTCATGATTAGAGCATATGACACCATAATGGAGAGGTCGCACTAAAAATAAAAGGGCAACTGGATATAATTGAGACACATTGGCCTGCCGATCAAGAGATTATCACAATACAGATACGTGCTGCATTAATTATCTAAATATGGGTTCCTGCCCAACTTTAACACCGAATTTTTGAACATGCCAAAAGGTGTATTTAATATATCTCAATTAGAAATTAAATCTCATGCAGGAGTCAAATGGCGAAGGGCACAGGGAAGTTGTATAAGTAGGTTAGCAAACTGGTGTAAGATTGGAGATGAGACAGGGAATGTAAGAGTGGACTAATTGATATAAAAACTCGACTATTCTTTGACCCGGAATTAGCAGGCGGACACTTCGTTTAAATATGAACACGAACTTTATTCAAGCCGGCAGGGGAAGCATCTCAATTCTGAGACCTCTGAGAACGGATCTTTTATGTGCAATACATTTTGCGCATGTTTTATACTGTTTTACCCGGCAAGTACATAATTACTGTCGATTAGCCTCCCATTGCGCAGGTGCATCATTTCTGTTTTTACAAAGGTTATCTGATCAAGGGGGTTTGCTTGTTAATGTGGTTTAAAACTTAACAATGTATTACAAGACCTCTCAGTACATTAGCAGTTATATCTGTGCCTTAAAGAGCTTAAAACATAATATTGTCCAAGGAGTCACAAACCTCAGCACATTACTATATTCATTCCCTGGTTATTTATTTTCTCCATATTCAGTTTTATTTGAACAGGAAGAAACATGGACAATTGTTTGCAACACTTAAACAGAAGAGCTGCAGATTTGAATGGGCCTTCTAGTCGTGTACATACCTTCTAGTCGGAGCGTGTGGCAAACCAGACTCCCCACCCCCCTTTCCTTCAACCGCTTGAAAGACAAGTCTGAAACTAACAACCTTTCTTAAAGGGTCCATAGGTTCCCCAAACTGGATTTAAAGAGTCACTAATTAATATTTGCTCATTTTAATTTTGAAGACATAGTTGTTTTTTTTATTGATTTCCTGAAATCAAAAATAATATTTTGGGAAACATCTGTCAACCTGCCAAGGAGCTTCATAAATATTAATGAAAGCTTCCATTACTAACTAGGAACAGAGTGTTAATTAACTGAGGAGAAACGGTAATTTATAACCCAAGACCTGCAAACTAGTAAGTCTGACACCCCAGTTTCTGAATTGAATGGTGATAGGTCTTGTGGACAAGTAATTGTGCTGCGCAACTATGTTTACTCTGGTTGCTACTAAGATCAAGTGGTTATTAAGATGGATTCACTATTTGCTTTATTATATAATTTGGAGATTTTTTTGAATGGCAAGAGACTGAGAAATGTTGGTGTTCAGAGGGACCTGGGTGTCCTTGTACACCAACCACTGAAAGTTAACATACAAGTACAGCAAGCAATCAGGAAAGCAAATGGTATGTTAGCTTTTGTTACAAAGGGATTAGAGTATAGGAGTAAATAACTCTTACTACTATTATACCAGGCATTGGTGCCGCCATACCTGGATTATCCAGGCAGTTTATCCCAGAGAAATGCTCCCTATGAGGAGAGTTTGAGTAGACTAGGCCTACATTCCAAGAGTTTAGAAGAATGAGAGGTGATCTCATTGAAACATATAAAATTCTTAAGGGGCTTGACAGGGTTAATGCTGAGAAGATGTTTCCCCTGGCTGGAACTCTAGAACACAGCGTCACAGTCTCAAAATAAGGGGTCGACCATTTAGGACTGAGATGAGGAAAACATTTTTCACTCAGAGGGTGGTGAATCTTTGGAATTCTTTACCTGAGAGAGCTGTGGATGCTCAGTCGTTGAGCATATTCAAGACAGAAGTCGCTAAATTTTGGGGAATTAACGGAATAGTGTAGGAAGGTGCAGTTGAGGTAGAAGATCAGCCATGATCTTATTGAATGGTGGAGCAGACGCGAAGGGCCAAATGGCCTACTCCTGCCCCTATTTCTTATATTCTTATGTTCTAACCTCACTCGGGTGACATCTGGTATCAGTCTAGAATGAGTAAAGATGAAGTGATTACATTTCCATTCCAAAAACATTGATTGCCAATGCATTTGTTTTAGTGGAGTTACATTTTTGAACACTGTGTATTTCCATAGAGTGCTGAGAGCAGCACGTTGTACATTCACGGAAAGGGAGACTTTTTCTGTGTATTTTTTCTTTATTTTTTGGAATTTTTTTGTTCCACAGCAATAGCTATAGCACATATTAACATAGAAACATAGAAAATAGGTGCAGGAGTAGGCCATTCGGCCCTTCGAGCCTGCACCACCATTCAATATGATCATGGCTGATCATGCAACTTCAGTAGCCCATTCCTGCTTTCTCTCCATACCCCTTGATCCCTTTAGCTGTAAGGGTCACATCTAACTCTCTTTTGAATATATCTAATGAACTGGCTTCAACAACTTTCTGTGGTAGAGAATTCCACTTGCTCACAACTCTCTGAGTGAAGAAGTTTCTCCTCATCTCGGTCCTAAATGGCTTACCCCTTATCCTTAGACTGTGACCCCTGGTTCTGGACTTCCCCAACATCGGGAACATTCTTCCTGCATCTAACCTGTCCAATCCCATCAGAATGTTGTATATTTATATGAGATCCCCTCTCATTCTTCTAAATTCCAGTGAATATAAGCCTAGGTGGGAATAACTCTCAAATATAAAAAGAAAGAACCACGGTTAACAGGGTACTATAGACAGAAGAACATGGATGCTGCAGAAGTATCAAACTTAAGTATGTATTCATCATGCATAATTGCAGGATGGGCTGAATCAGCAACAATGTTGAAAGATGATACAAGCGAAGAGTATAGGACTAATCCAAGGAGGACCTGAAGAGACCTATTCAGGCTTGATAATGACTGGGATTGTTGTAACCAAGATAGCAAATTATGGAATTTACACAAGGGAATACATGACTTTCACAGCTCCAAAGTATCAGTCCAACAAGTATGGAACTGTTTTGGAGGGAGTGTCGATTATAAAACATGCATTATAACATCGAGCGCCATCTCCAATCAGGGTGGCTCCTCAATGGAAGCACAGAATTAGTGCATTTTTATGTCAACTCAGTCGAGCGAAAAGGCACCAGGGCCTTCTGTAAGGGTCTTGCTGAAAATCTTGAAACACAGTTGGCACCATCTGATGTTGTATTAAAGCTGCCCCCAAATATCTGGGTATCTTGATGAGATTTTAAGCCCAGATGTACTGACCATCTTCAAAGCATTGACTGAAACTTCAGTTCCAGTTGATGGTTCTGAGAGTGTGCCTTCTGCCACTACTATTATATGTAAAAAAATTTAAACTATGACTTGAATAAAGAGGAAAAATGTTGGACAATATTGAAGGTAGATAAGCCAAGTAAATCTTGATGACGTTGATCCTCCAGACACAATGTCCTTCATTCAAATTTCTCTTTTCTCCACTGTGATTATTTACAAGGGGTGATCTGCGTCCGTCTGTGCAACGTGGGGGCGGGGCGGGGCGGGGCAGGGCGGAGCCTAAACACCATCCTACCGCCACTGGAACCGCGCATGCACACCTGAGGTTGCGGCTGTGTGTCACACTGGAAGTTCCAAATATGCATGCGCCTGGCCTCAACCGACCTGTGGAGAAGGTCAGGGAATCGGAGGGCGGAAAGGCCAAGAGCTCGGAGGAAGGGGAGAGGAGAGGGGCTCGGAGGGGGGGAGAAGAGAGGGGATTGGAGTGGGGAGAGGAGAGGTTATTGGAGGCGGTCTCGGAGGGGGGGAGAGGAGAGGGGATTGGAGGGGGAAGAGGAGAGGGGCTCGGAGGAGGGAGAGGAGAGGGAATCGGAGCGGGGAGAGGAGAGGGGATCGGAGGGGGGGCTCGGAGGGGGTAGAGGATAGGGGCTCAGAGGGAGGGAAGAGGAGAGGGGCTCGGGGGGGGGAGAGGAGAGGGGATTGGAGGGGGGAGAGGAGAGGGGATCGGAGGGGGGAGAGGAGAGGGGCTCAGAGGGGGAGAAGAGGAGAGACACTCAGAGGGGGGAGAGGAGAGGGGATCGGAGGGGGGAGAGGAGAGCGGATCGGAGGGGGGAGAGGAGAGGGGATCGGCGGGGGGAGAGGAGAGGGGATCGGAGGGGGGAGAAGGTTAGGAACATGGGGGTGGGGGGTGGAGATAAGGAACTCGGCGGGGCGGGGAGGCGGGTAGGACACAGGCAAAACAGTGGGTATGGGGGAAGAATGTGATCCAGGTCTAATGGGAGGGGATGAGAGCGAGACTGGGATCCAGCTGGGAAGACAGATCACGTCCTCCCCCCTCTAATAAACGTAGATCATGATAGAAATGTAGAAACATCGAAAATAGGTGCAGGAGTAGGCCATTCGGTATTCTAGCCTGCACCGCCATTCAATGAGTTCATGGCTGAACATGCAACTTCAGTACCCCATTCCTGCTTTCTCGCCATACCCCTTGATCCCCCGAGTAGTAAGGACTTCATCTAACTCCCTTTTGAATATATTTAGTGAATTGGCCTCAACAACTTTCTGTGGTAGAGAATTCCACAGGTTCACCACTCTCTGGGTGAAGAAGTTTCTCCTCATCTCGGTCCTAAACGGCTTACCCCTTATCCTTAGACTGTGACCCCTGGTTCTGGACTTCCCCAACATTGGGAACATTCTTCCTGCATCTAATCTGTCTAAACCCGTCAGAGTTTTAAACGTTTCTATGAGGTCCCTTCTCATTCTTCTGAACTCCAGTGAATACAAGCCAGTTGATCCAGTCGTTCTTGATATGTCAGTCCCACCATCCCGGGAATCAGTTTGGTGAACCTTTGCTGCACTCCCTCAATAGCAAGAATGTCCTTCCTCAAGTTAGGAGACCAAAACTGTACACAATACTCCAGGTGTGGCCTCACCAAGGCCCTGTACAACTGTAGCAACACCTCCCTGCCCCTGTACTCAAATCCCCTCGCTATGAAGGACAACATGCCATTTGCTTTCTGAACCGCCTGCTGTACCTGCATGCCAACCTTCAATGACTGATGTACCATGACACCCAGGTCTCATTGCACCTCCCCTTTTCCTAATCTGTCACCATTCAGATAATAGTCTGTCTCTCTGTTTTTACCACCAAAGTGGATAACCTCACATTTATCCACATTATACTTCATCTGCCATGCATTTGCCCACTCACCTAACCTATCCAAGTCACTCTGCAGCCTCATAGCATCCTCCTCGCAGCTCACACTGCCACCCAACTTAGTGTCATCCACAAATTTGGAGTTACTACATTTAATCCCCTCGTCTAAATCATTAATGTACAATGTAAACAGCTGATGCCCCAGCACAGAACCTTGCGGTACCCCACTAGTCACTGCCTGCCATTCTGAAAAGTACCCATTTACTCCTACTCTTTGCTTCCTGTCTGACAACCAGTTCTCAATCCACGTCAGCACACTACCCCCAATCCCATGTGCTTTAACTTTGCATATTAATCTCTTGTGTGGGACCTTGTCGAAAGCCTTCTGAAAGTCCAAATATACCACATCAACTGGTTCTCCCTTGTCCACTTTATTGGAAACATCCTCAAAAAATTCCAGAAGATTTGTCAAGCATGATTTCCCTTTCACAAATCCATGCTGACTTGGACCTATCATGTCACCTTTTTCCAAATGCGCTGCTATGACATCCTTAATAATTGATTCCATCATTTTACCCACTACTGAGGTTAGGCTGACCGGTCTATAATTCCCTGTTTTCTCTCTCCCTCCTTTTTTAAAAAGTGGGGTTACATTGGCTACCCTCCACTCGATAGGAACTGATCCAGAGTCAATGGAATGTTGGAAAATGACTGTCAATGAATCCGCTATTTCCAAGGCTACCTCCTTAAGTACTCTGGGATGCAGTCCATCAGGCCCTGGGGATTTATCGGCCTTCAATCCCATCAATTTCCCCAAGACCATTTCCCGACTAATAAAGATTTCCCTCAGTTCCTCCTCCTTACTAGACCCTCTGACCCCTTTTATATCCGGAAGGTTGTTTGTGTCCTCCTTAGTGAATACCGAACCAAAGTACTTGTTCAATTGGTCTGCCATTTCTTTGTTCCCCGTTATGACTTCCCTGATTCTAACTGCAGGGGACCTACGTTTGTCTTTACTAACCTTTTTCTCTTTACATATCTATAGAAACTTTTGCAATCCGCCTTAATGTTCCCTGCAAGCTTCTTCTCGTACTCCATTTTCCCTGCCCTAATCAAACCCTTTGTCCTCCTCTGCTGAGTTCCAAATTTCTCCCAGTCCCCGGGTTCACTGCTATTTCTGGCCAATTTGTATGCCACTTCCTTGGCTTTAATACTATCCCTGATTTCCCTTGATAGCCACGGTTGAGTCACCTTCCCTTTTTTATTTTTACGCCAGACAGGAATGTACAATTGTTGTAGTTCATCCATGCGGTCTCTAAATGTCTGCCATTGCCCATCCACAGTCAACCCCTTAAGTATCATTCGCCAATCTATCCTAGCCAATTCACGCCTCATACCTTCAAAGTTACCCTTCTTTAAGTTCTGGACCATGGTCTCTGAATTAACTGTTTCATTCTCCATCCTAATGCAGAATTCCACCATATTATGGTCACTCTTCCCCAAGGGGCCTTACACAATGAGATTGCTAATTAATCCTCTCTCATTACACAACACCCAGTCTAAGATGGCCTCCCCCCTAGTTGGTTCCTCGACATATTGGTCTAGAAAACCATCCCTTATGCACTCCAGGAAATCCTCCTCCACCGTATTGCTTCCAGTTTGGCTAGCCCAATCTATGTGCTTATTAAAGTCACCCATTATAACTGCTGCACCTTTATTGCATGCACCCCTAATTTCCTGTTTGATGCCCTCCCCAACATCACTACTACTGTTTGGAGGTCTGTACACAACTCCCACTAACGTTTTTTGCCCTTTGGTGTTCTGCAGCTCTACCCATATAGATTCCACATCATCCAAGCTAATGTCTTTCCTAACTATTGCATTAATCTCCTCTTTAACCAGCAATGCTACCCCACCTCCTTTTCCTTTTATTCTATCCTTCCTGAATGTTGAATACTCCTGGATGGTGAGTTCCCAGCCCTGATCATCCTGGAGCCACGTCTCCGTAATCCCAATCACATCATATTTGTTAACATCTATTTGCACAGTTAATTCATCCACCTTATTGCGGATACTCCTTGCATTAAGACACAAAGCTTTCAGGCTTGTTTTTTTAACACCCTTTATCCTTTTAGAATTTTGCTGTACAGTGGCCCTTTTTGTTCTTTGCCTTGGGTTTCTCTGCCCTCTACTTTTCCTCATCTCCTTTCTGTTCTGATGAATTAGTGCATCCCTGCTAACACACTGAGTAGGTAAAGGGCCTCTCCCGAGTGTAAACTCAACAGTGTATCTGTTTAATCAATGAGATTTAAGGATTTAGAAATAAACAGAGGAAGGACTGAGAAGGGGATGAATTAGAGTTGGTGATTGCAATGTCACATCAGGTATAGTGAACAGTACGGAGGGTAGTGATAGACCCCTCAAGAGGACATAGACAGGCTGGTATAATGGGCCGACACGTGACAGATGAAATTTAATGCCGAGAAGTGCAAAGTGATACATTTTGGTAGGAGGAACGAGGAGAGGTAATATAAACTAAAGGGTACAATCCTAAAGGGGGTGCATAAACAGAGCGACCTGGGGGTATATGGGCACAAATCGTTGAAGGTGGCAGGACAGGTTGAGAAAGCGGGTAAAAAAGCATACAGGATTCTGGGCTTCAAAAATCGAGGCATAGATTACAAAAGCAAGGAAATTATGATGAACCTGTATAAAACATTGGTTCAGCCTCAACTGGAGTATTGTGTCCAATTCTGGGCATTACACTTTAGGAAGGATGTGAAGGCCTTAGAGAAGTGCATAACATTTTTTACAAGAATTTGAGATGAGGGACTTCAGTGACGTGGATAGACTGGAGAAGCTGGGGTTGTTCTCCTTGGAGCAGAGAAGGTTGAGAGGAGATTTGATCGAGGTGTTCACAATCATGATGGGTCTGGACAGAGTAGAGAAAAACTGTTCCCATTGGCAGAAGGGTAGAGAACCAGAGGACATAGATTTAAGGCGATTGGCAAAAGAACAAACGTCGACACGAGGAAAAACGTTTTTACGCAGCGAGTGGTTAGGATTTGGAATGCACGGCCTGAAAAGGTGGTGGAGGCAGACTCAATCGTGGCTTTTAGAAGAGAATTGGTAAGTGCCTGAAGGCAAGAAAATTGCAGGGCTACGGGGAGAGGGCAGGGGAGTGGGACTGGCTGAGGTGCTCTTGCAGTGAGCCGGCACGGGCTCGATGGGCCGAAAGGCCTCATTCTGCATGGTAGCCATTAAAAAGAAAAAAAAAATTCTAAAATATCACAGACCCAATTTCCTACTTTATGAAAATATAATTTAAATTTGCTCATTATTCCCTCTAAGTTGTCAACTTTGCTAACATACCTAAATGTTCATGGTTCATCTGCGTTTACAAATAAAACTAGTAATTTGTCAACATACTCTGGAAAAAGTCAACATCGAAACTTCATATTCATCAAAGGAATTTCTGGTGCAAGTTTATTTCAATCAGAAAAAGGGAAGATGCAACGTTACACGAAATCAATTTTCCAGGTCCCTTGTTTCACACGAGGCACTAAAACAAGGGAGAACCAGTGGATGTGGTGTATTTGGACTTTTGACAAAGTCCCACACAAGAGATTAGTGTGCAAAATTAAAGCACATGGTATTGGGGGTAATGTAATGACATGGATCGAGAACTGGTTGGCAGACAGGAAGCAAAGAGTGGGAATAAACGGGTTCTTTTCAGAATGACAGGCAGTGATTTGTGGGGTACAGCAAGGTTCAGTGTTGGGACCCCAGCTATTTATAACATTGATTAATGATTTAGACAAAGGAATTGAATGTAATATCTCCAAGTTTGCAGATGACACTAAGCTAGGTGGCAGTGTGAGCTGTGAGGAGGATGCTAAGAGGTTGCAGGGTGACTTGGACAGGTTAGATGAGTGGGCAAATGCATGGCAGATGCAGAAAAATGTAGATAAATGTGAGGTTATCCACTTTGGTGGAAAAACAGGAAGGCAGAATATTATCTGAATGATGACAGATTAGGAAACGGGGAGGTGCAACAAGACCTGGGTGTCATGGTACATCAGCCATTGAAAGTTGGCATGCAGGTACAGAAGAAGGCAAATGGCATGTTGGCCTTCATGGCAAGAGATTTAGTATCAGAGCAGGAAGGTCTTACTGCAGTTGTACAGGGCCTTGGTGAGGCCACACCTTGAATATTGTGTACAGTTTTGGTCTCCTAATCCGAGGAAGGACATTCTTGCTATTGAGGGAGTGCAGCGAAGGTTCGCCAGACTGATTCCTGGGATGGCAGGACTGACATATGAAGAAAGACTGGATCGACTAGGCTTATATTCACTGCAATTAAGAAGAATGAGAGGGGATCTCATAGAAACATATAAAATTCTGACGGGATTGGACAGATTAGATGCAGGAAGAATGTTCCCGATGTTGGGGGAAGTCCAGAACCAGGGGTCACAGTCTAAGGATAAGGGGTAAGCCATTTAGGACCGAGATGAGGAGAAACTTCTTCACTCAGAGAATTGTGAACCTGTGGAATTCTCTACCACAGAAAGTTGTCGAGGAAAGTTCATTAGATATATTGAAAAGGGAGTTCGATGTGTCCCTTATGGCTAAAGGGATCAAGGGGTATGGAGAGAAACTAGGAATGAGGTACTGAAGTTGCCTGATCAGCCATGAACATATTAAATGGTGGAGCAGGCTCGAAGGGCCGAATGGCCTACTCCTGCACCTATTTTCTATGTTTATCAGGAAATGCTCTAAAAGTTCTACACACACGCTCTGATCAGCTGCAGAGACACAGCAATCTAACAGCTGATCTAATCTGTCAGTGGAGGATCAAAGCCCTGTCTGACCCCAGTGTCTCCTTCCCACTGACTGCAGTTGCCTTATTTTCTGATGCACTGCAGGAGCGTGCTTAACAGACAGAGGGTGACGCAAGAAGACACAGCTGATCATGCGTGATTATTTGCTCGCCTTGAATTAGCAACTGAAACATAACCAAGGCTCGCTTTAAAATGGCACGCTGGCCTTGCAAAGGAAAATTACATTCCTCACTAACTCCATAAATTTTAACGAGCACCAAATTGATTAAAAAAAAAAATTAATACCCTTGGTTACGTCAAACAAAGTCAGAAATTTGTTGATAGAATACTTGCAAGACTCCTCACAATGTCATGCCATATGACTTAACTCAGTTATATATTTTTTTTAAGTTCGAATGCAAAAAACTTTTTAAAATTCTGATACAACACAAGCTTGCTGCAATCATCATTATAGTGGTGGCAGAACAGACTTCTGCAGCAGACTTGAGAGGGTTGCACCAGGAACTGAGCTACCCCAAAAACTCTCTAAAATACTTACAAAGCCCCTCAACAATTGATGCCTTGTACCAGGTAAACGCTGAATAAATCCAGATTGCTATGTTGTCCAGCTTTGCTTTTATCGACTTCCAAGAAGAAAATCCTGATGTGATGGGGATTTAATGGAAAGTTTCAAATGGGATTGTGAGCAGGATTGTTGTCGACAATGCAAGTGTAATCTCAATCAGAATTTGAACCGACGACCCTGTGCACAGCTTGCTTACAAAATGTGATTTCTAGCCACCAGGCTGTCTATGTTGCTGTGAGAGAAAGCTTTTGCTTTGTGCTTTGTTCTGGATTGTGCGAACCAAACTGGAAACACGAGTAGCTTGTAATTACAGTATGACCACTATGGTTAGCCAAAAATGAAAACACTTTTACTGGTATATTCAGAGCATTGTAGCATAATTCAAACATGCCCACAATGCCCAAATGATTATTGATCAGATACACCATAAACCTTTGGCATAGCTTTCGTAGACTGGACAGAAACACACTCATTTATCTTTAATGTGAAAAGATGTCTTGTTTAGGGCCCCATGCAGGGAAGAGTGAGGTGCTTTTACTTATAATATGGGAATGCGACTAACAAGATACAATTCTCCAAATGTGCATGTTCACATATTTCTAAGAATGACCTTGTAATGACCTTGTAATGATGACCTTATTTGTAATGACCTTGCATTAATAAAGTATAATTAGATTGCTGTAAAGAAAACAATTGAAATCATGTATATTCCTTGGTGTACAATGAAGGAGCATTGTGCCATACATTATTGACGTGAATATATAATTCGACAATATACAAACAAGGGCAATTCATCTGATTTGAAATGCAGTCATATTTGAAAAATATCCTAATTACATTTTTCAAAATGTAATATTATTTGTGCATCATGTTAATAAGTTAGCCTTGTAAATAACTAAATTCTGCAAAGGTGCACTAGGTTTGAGACTTTTAAAGAGGTGGTGAATTCAGTGTTTTGTGTCCTCCCACACCGATTCTCTCTCCTCACACCTGTCCACTTCCTTACACCCACCCTGCTACAGCATCATTTTACATTGTCCTAAACACCTATCCCTAAATGGAATGCAAGAAAAACATAGAAAAGTTATTGCTATTTAAAATAGAATGAGGATTTGTCTCTCTAATTAGTTGACAACCTTAAACTAGTCCATAAGTGAGATTGTATTTGAAAACATTCTATTGTTTTTCTAGCTTTAAAAAAATGTGTTCATGGGATGTGGATGTCACTGGCAAGGCCGGCATTTATTGCCCATCCCGAATTGCCTTCTAGAAGGTGGTGGTGATCCGCCTTCTTGAGCCGCTGCAGTCCGTGTGGTGAAGGTGCTCCCACAGTGCTGTTGGGGACGGAGTTCCAGAATTCTGTCCCAGCGACGATGAAGGAACGGCCGATATATGTCCAAGTCAGGATGTGTGTGACTTGGAGGGGAACTTGCAGGTGATGGTGTTCCCATGCGCCTGCTGCCCTTGTCCTTCTAGGTGGTAGAGGTTGCGGGTTTGGGAGGTGCTGCTGAAGAAGCCTTGGCGAGTTGCTGCAGTGCATCTTGTAGATGGTGCACACTGCAGCCACGGTGCGCCGGTGGTGGAGGGAGTGAGTGTTGAAGGTGGTGGATGGGGTGCCAATCAATCCAATCATGGGGTTTGGGAGCTACAAATAAAAGCTGATAAAATAAAGGGAGGCATCTATCAGGTTGTCGGAAAAAAATGGAAAGAATTCTAATAAAATAACAAAACCATCGTTGTTTCAATGTGTTTAAGAATGTTTTTTTAAATTAATTTTAATGGTAAACACACAAACAAAGCCAAAGTTGGATGCCACAGGTTTAAAATCAGTGCATTGGTACAACGTCTAATTCTGGGTGACATGTTTGGGAGCATGTTACAAATCAGTTCGCCTCTAGGATAGACATTCACATCTCCAGAAAGAAACCAAGATAAAAGAAGAACGAGCAGAGGTCCTCTTTGGAAATTATAACTAAAGTTGCTATCGGCAAGATTGTGGTTTGATCTTTTCCTCAAGGTGTCCAGTTCACTGCCTGCATAATCAGCTAGCCAAGCAGCTTTAGTAATAATCATAAGTGGCTTATTATAGTACAAAATGGAATGGGTGTAATTAGTAGCAACAGATTAGGTTTAATTGAATTTGTTTTCTCACGGAATTCAAAACATGCAGTTAAGCAACATCTCCTCTGTGTGCCATAATATGTACAGAGTATATCAAAGGAAAGACTGCTGTTTTATATTTATTCAGAAGAAAAACAAATTTAACTGCTGTTCTTATTGTTTTGTACTCGTGACTAGTAAACTATTAAAATTTAATTATGGGTTTGACAAAAACTTGCACCTCCCTGCCTGTCTGTACTTACTAGTATCTGAAATAAATTTTGGCCCTTATCCCCAAATAACACCTTGGTCTCTCTCCCTATTCCTCTGCTACCTTCTCTTCCTTTGAGCATATCACCATGTTCCACCTCTCTCGTCTCTTCTTTAAAATCCTCATTCTCTACCCTCTTCTCTACTGCTCTCCATAGCTCTACTCTGAGTTCCTCACCTGTATATCCTCCCTCCTGTCCAACCTTAGCTTCCGCACTGAGTAACTTCCCATCCTCGGTAATTTGAATCTGAATCGCCGCTCCTGTTGCTCTCCCTCCTCTGATTTCACTATTGTCTTCTCTTCCTCAATAAAAACGTTCTTACCCATATTCACAGCCACCCCCTCAACCTTGTCATCGCAAGGTAGCTCCTCTATTCCCATTGTCTCAACTATAGACAAGGCCATCTCCGACCACTTTCGTGTATCCCTCACCACCCACGTTCCCCTATTCCCTTTCAATCCTACTTCCTTCTGCGTCCAACCATGGAATAAACACTCCCCCATTGTATCTTCAAACTTCTTTCTTTCCTGGCACCCCATGTCAGCTGACATTATCTTCCATTCTTGCCATGAATGTTGTATCCTTGCCAACGATTCTATCCCCCTCCCCAGCCACAATCCCAGACTGAAGCAGATTATTTACAATCTCTCTGTCCTATTTAACTCTGAGTTGAGATTCCAACTCCAAATCTTCTCTATCATAAGCCCACCTACTTCCACATCCATAACACCACCCATCTCCATCCTTGCCTCAGCCTATCTTCTGCCGAATCCTTCATCCATTCCTCTGTCACCTCCACACTCGACTATTCCAATGCTCTAACTCTGGTAACACTGGCGATCATTCACCAATCCCAATATTCACCCTCTCCCTTGCACTCAGCAACCTAGAGACACCTAACTGAGAGAGGGGTACAGATAGTGTTGATGAGGATTCATACCCTAGCGAGACACAGAGCACAAAGAATCCAGAGGATGCAGAAGGAGAAGTGCAGTCTGATGTAGTTGAGACACAAGACATGTCAGCCCCTGACGACAGAGCAAAACGGATGATGATCTCAGGGATCCTGTTATGAATCAGAATGCAAGCAGAGCATCAGAAACATCATGTATGCAGCTGCTCTACTCGGAACACCTTCACGGCAAACGAGCCAAAAGTGGGCAGAGGAAACGTTACAGGGACACCCTCAAAGCTTCCCTGATAAAGTGCAACATCCCCACCGACACCTGGGAGTCCCTGGCCAAAGACCACCTTAAGTGGAGGAAGTGCATCCGGGAGGGCGCTGAGCACCTCGAGTCTCGTCGCTGAGAGCATGCAGAAATCAAGCCTTTGGCCTCACCCAAAGGCTGGGAAAGATCAGAGACTCATCATAGGCAATCACTCAGAATCGAGGAAGACTTGCTTCCACTCATAAAATGAATCCTTAGGTGGCTGAACAGTCCAATCCGAGAACCAGAGTCCCTGTCACAGGTGGGACAGATAGTCATTGATGGAAAAGGTGGGTGGGACAGGTTTGCCACACGCTCTTTCCGCTGCCTGCGCTTGATTTCTGCATGCTCTCGGCGATGAGACTCGAGGTGCTCAGCGCCCTCCCGGATGCACTTCCTCCACTTAGGGTGGTCTTTGGCCAGGGACTCCCAGGTGTCGGTGGGAATGTTGCACTTTATCAGGAAGGCTTTGAGGGTGTCCTTATAACGTTTCCTTTGCCCACCTTTGGCTCGTTTGCCATGAAGGTGTTTCGATTAGAGCGCTTGCTTTAGGAGTCTCGTGTCTGGCATGTGAACAATGTGGCCTGCCCAGCGGAGCTGATCGAGTGTGGTCAGTGCTTCAATGCTGGGGATGTTGGCCTGGTCGAGGACGCTGATGTTGGTGCGTCTGTCCTCCCAGGGGATTTGTAGGATCTTGCGGAGGCATCGTTGGTGGTGTTTCTCCTCTTGCTAAGAGATTGAAAGATATTTCTGATTTGTCATGTTCATTGTGGAAATCAGAATTCTGTTTCTAACACCGGTGGCGAAGCTGGAGTTTGTTGTTCAGGGGCTGCTTCCCCTCAGGGCAGTGGCACAGAGGAATACTCCATCAAAGACAAAGTCAGCCTGTTCCATGTCTAAATGGCATGATAGGCAACTATATTTACAGCACAACAGGTTTACTGAAGCAATTTCCATTATAAATCTGGATGTTGGAATTCTAGTGGAAATATAAAACTAAGGCTGGAATGTACAATTTTAAAACAGGGACTGAATTACATCTGAACGCTCTAGTTCAATTACTTTGCAACCTCTACCCTGGCTTCACCTAAGGACTAGACTTCACTTTATCTTAATTGCCAATGTACAATGCCACCAAAGATTGACTAATACATTAACAAAAACTCCAGAGGTGTTGCATGTACACAAAACCACAACTGCAATTTTTTGAGATCCAAATAATGAAAAGAATTGAAAGCAGTTGGTTTAGATCCAATTAGATCAAATGGGAGGGTGGAAAATGAACTTTAAACACATGAATAACTTGTTGATTACAGTTGTATTAATATTAATAATAAAATTACTCAAACTTAGTATTTTATCACAACACTCTGTAACGTGCCAAAGCAGTCAAATACTTGAATGGACTTGAAGTGCAGTCAGTGTTGTTATGTCAGGGACTTCCGCACCGGTGATTTGCAGCATTACTCTGGATTAAACCTGTCTGCACAATTCACTGATACAACATACTGGCTTGGTCACATTTCCAGATCCTTCTATTCTTATGAATTTCCCAGAGTTTAGACATCATGGGTCCTCGTGTATGTTTGGGACCCTGACTTGTAAAATGAGCATGATCTGGATAGAATTTTGGGACAGGACACAGAAATACAGTAACCTCCCCCACCCATCCACCAAGCAACTTTTTTGCCTGCTAAAATTTCAAGTAAACTGGGAGCAAGCACAAATTGCATCCACTCACAAATGGGTGGAATGATATTGTATGATGTAATTTGCACCGTTTGTATCCGAGGTGCAAGGGGCAACTGTGCCTCTCTGCTGTCCAGCATTGCTAAGGGCCACAGGGGCAGCGGTTCACATTTAAAAAGCTAGTTTCCCTGATGAGGGGGTCACCCGAGCTGCCAGCCTGATATATGGCCCTGACCCTGGACAATGGGACTGAAATGGGAGCAGAGGTGCAACGAACAGGCGAGGTACCCTGCTCCACCACACTTGCGGTGCCAGAGGAACCAGAGGAAAGGTTGTTGCCGCCTGTTTGCTTCATTAATCTGTATCTTTCTTTATCCGTCTTGTATGTTCCTAGTTGCTTGTTGCTAAACTGTGGATCAGTATAATAATTTCCTCGTTTGACTACTTTTAGTTGTTGTGCTGGGAACTACATGACACAATCAAAGACAATGCAAGTGGAACTACATTGTAAAATTACATTCTTGTTGTTTCTCAATTCAGCGGTATGTAAATTCTGTTTTTTTCCCCTTTCTATTAATTGGACACTTTCCTCTATTAAAACAGACATGAGTAATACATTAAGGTCATTAGCAGACACAGGAATACAGAATGATGTAGATCGGCAGAGCAGCTTGGGTAAGAATCCTTTCCTGCTTTCTTAAAAAATCCTTTATTATCGCACGGCAGCCATACAAAAGCATCTTGTATGATGACAACTTTGTTGAGCCTGTCAGGAAGAGTGATTATTGTCAAACATATTTTTCATCAACACAATGTTTTTAAAGAGCTTTAAAATATTGGTGCAGAAATTGCAGCTTGTGGCAGGCGGATGCCTCCGACCTGGAAAAAAATCTAGGAACTTACCTGGTGGTCTGGGAGCTTTGGTCCTGGGCCTCTACACAAATAGCCCAACTCTTCACCTGTGAATGCCCATTTCCTTCAGATTCATACGATCTGTCAAGATCGCAAGTTCCGGGATTCGGTGCACGCGCAGTGCATGCTTAAACCTGGAACTTGCAGGGGGCCCTGAAGGCCGCGAATTCAGTCCCATTGTTACCACAAATATTACTTTGAACTCAAATGATCACCATCCGGTTGGATAGCCCAGATCTGGCCTCATGAAATGTGCCTCACAAGACACTGTTGTAACATGGTTCAGCTCCTTAAAATGTAATTATTTCAACGTTAATTACATTAGGTGTATTTCTGCGGCTTTAAAGCCAGAATTTTATTAGTGCTTTTGATGGCTGATGTGCAATGGTCACCACACGTTAAAAAAATCCACGCACAGGCAACTTCCACCCTTCGGGTTCAGGACTGGATTATCGGGTCCTCCATTGAAACATCTGTGAACTCATTCCTTTTGGTGTGGAAGCAAGTCATCCTCGTTCGAGGGACTGCCTATGATGATGATGAGATACTTCAGCTTTAAGACATAGCACTGTTTTCTCTTGGCTTAAAATAAATTTCTGCTGGCTTATTGAATATACTTCCTCTTATAACTTAACTTGTTATCAATTTGTCTTACAGTATATGATTGGAAAGATCTTTGGATTTTCAGTTCTCATGATTGTATCCAACAATCGGTGATCTAAATGTCTCCTGCAAAATGCAGTTCCCTTCATTGCCCTCAGAAATTTTGCAATTCCATTCTACATTTTGTGGGATTAGGTTTTTCAAAATTGTTGTGCTAAATAAAGCAGTAACACTCAATGGTCAACTCTTTAAATAACATTTGCATCCAGCAGCATAGGAGAACTTTCATTTTTAATCACAGCAAAATACTCTCACATATAATTATTACAAAAATGAAGCAATTCAGTCTTGTTTTAGTTTGATAGCTGTCATTTTAATTCAGACACAACATATAATCATAGAATTATAGAAATTCACGGCACAGAAGGAGGCCATTTCAGCCCATCGTGTCAGCATCGGTCAAAAAAGAGCTCTCAAACCTAATCCCACTTTCCAGCTCTTGGTCCATAGCCTTTGTAGTTTATGGCATCTCAAGTGCATATCCAAATACTTTTTAAATGTGATGAGGGTTTCTGCCTCTACCAGAAGTTCCAGAACCCACCAACCACTGGGTGAAAAAAGTTATCCTCATCTGCCCTCTAATCCTTCCACCAATTACTTTAAATCTATGTCCCTATTTATTGTCCTCTGTGATTTCCCACCGTATACCAATAAAACATCGATCATGCTAATATGGAATCACGTCCAAATCATTAATTTTGAGATGTAAAACCTCTTACACTCTCTGCTAAGGGATATTAGATGCTTCCAATCCACTCTATCTCGGCCACTCATAATTTTATACACCTGAATTAGGTCTCCCATCAGCCTCCTGTGTTCCAAAGAAAACACCCCCAGCCTATCCAATCTTTCCTCACAGCTAAAATTCCAGGCAATGTCCTCGTAAATCTCGTCTGTACCCTCGCTACTGCAATCACATGGACATGAACCATGTACAGTAGACAACTCTAGTCGCTGGAGAAACACCACCAACGATGTCTCCTTAAGATCCTACAAATCCCCTGGGAGGACAGATGCACCAACGTTAGCGTCCTCGACCAGGCCAACATCCCCAGCATCGAAGCACTGACCACACTTGATCAGCTCCACTGGGCAGGGCCACATTGTTCGCATGTCAGACACGAGACTCCCAAAGCAAGCGCTCTACTCGGAACTCCTTCACGGCAAACGAGCCCAAGATGGGCAGAGGGAACGTTACAAGGACACCCTCAAAGCCTCCCTAATAAAGTGCAACATCCCCACTGACACCTGGGAGTCCCAGGCCAAAGACTGTCCTAAGTGGAGGAAGTGCATCCGGGAGGGCACTGAGCACCTCGAGTCTCATCGCCGAGAGCATGCAGAAATCAAGCGCAGGTAGCGGAAAGAGCGTGCGGCAAACCTGTCCCACCCTCCCTTACCCTCAACGACTATCTGTCCCACCTGTGACAGGGACTGTGGTTCTCGTATTGGAATGTTCAGCTACCTAAGGACTCATTTTTAGAGTAGAAGCAAGTCTTCCTCGATTCCGAGGGACTGCCTATGATGATGATGAATCACATCTTTCCTGTAATGTGGTGACCAGAACTGTACGCAGTACTCTAGCTGTGGCCTAACTAGTGTTTTATACTGTTCCAGCATAAACACCGGATTGAATTCCATTTGCCACTTCTCTGCCCATCTAACCAGTCCATTGATATCTTGCTACAGTCTACAGCTTTCTTGCTCACTATCAACCACACGGCCAATTTTTGTATCATCTGCTAACTTCTTAGTCATGCCTTAGTCTAAATCATTGATATATAGCACAGAAAGCAAGGGACCTATTACTGAGCTCTGTGGAACCCCACGGAAACACGTGCTTCCTGACACTGAGCCAATTTTGGATCCAATGTGTCACTTTCCCTTGGATCCCATGGGCTTTTACCTTTTTGACCAACCTGCATTGTGAGACCTTGTTAATATCCACGTGTGCTATGTCAAATGCACTGCCTTCATCAAACCTCCTCATTACCGCTTCAAAAAATTCAATCAAGTGAGTCAGACATGACCTTCGCTAATCATAAAGATCAAGGCTGTTTGCCTCGGGGACGGAAATTCGGTAGACCCCCAAGACTCCACCCTGACCCCAGCAATGTTTCCAGCCCCAGGATCAGTTATATACTGGGAGGCACGCTCCCCAGTTTCTAGCAGGGAGTCATGCCAATCTCGAACAGAGACTTGGCCCACTGCAGCCCGAGAAAGTTGTCTGGCGAGCTGCCCATCGAAGACATTTTTCTCTCTGGATGATGGGCTGTGTGGCTATGCTCTGATATGCTTGCAAAGGTCTCAGCACCCCACCATTGAACACTGCATGCCACTGCCTAACACCATCATCATAGGCAGTCCCTCGGAATCGAGGAAGACTTGCTTCCACTCATAAAATGAGTTCTTAGGTGACTGAACAGTCCTACGAGAGCCACAGCCCCTGTCACAAGTGGGACAGATAGTCGTTGAGGGTAAGGGAGGGACCGATTTGCCACACGCTCTTTCCGCTGCCTGCGCCTGTTTTCTACGATGAGACATTTCCTTTGCCCACCTTTGGCTCATTTGCTGTGAAGGGGGGCCCTAACAGTCGCCCTTGTGTCCAGCATTCAAGGCCACATTTGGCTCACTTGCATGAGGATTACATGTGCCTGCCCATATACAGACCGGCAGATTGTGCACAAGTAGGTCTAGCCAGCGGAAAACAGTGGCGTGGACACACCCAAGTAGCTTTCCTCCTTCGCCCACCTCAGATCTGCCAAAAGATTGGGGAGGAGGGATGCAGGGAGGTGGGAATCCTAGACCAAAGAGTTTAAAAGAGAGCTGTACTGTTCAAACCCACAATTAAACAAATGTTGTGAAGTGTTGTGACTTATTTTTCAAGTTACAGTGTCGAGAGAGGCACCAAGCCTCATCGTCCGACTAAATATATACTACGTGTTTGGTTCAGTTATGTGCACACAGCCCGTCATTTTTGAATTTCAGTTATTCAAATGCAATAAGCCTCAAAACTGGCCAAAGAGCGTTGCAATGATTGGAACTGTTCTTTACGCTGATTTAGCCGAGGAGAGTTGAGCTAGTAAAGATAATTCTAGCCAATTGGCATCTTTACAGAAATATAAAGGGAGCAGCTAGCTCCCACAGTTAGAAAAGATTACAAGAATGTAAACAACTACATAGAACACTTATCTACAAATTAGTAATTTAGTACACTGGTTGCTACTGTTTTCCCTTTGAGGAGTTAGATATTTGAATTTTAACTGCAAATATACTGTATAATATTGCTGGTATATATTTGCTCATTTATTATTTGTTTAATAGATTTACTTAATAGCTCAAACCTAAAATGAGGTCTGATGTAATAATCTACCACCTTCAAAGTAGTGAAAAAAATCTTCTGGATGCTGAAGATAACAGAAAGGTTGTTGTGTGTGTTATCTGAGGTGTGTAAACCTCCCTAAATCTCTCTCTCTTCTAAGACCCTCCTTAAAACCTACCTCTTTGACCAAGCTTTTGGTCACCTGTCGTAATGTTTCCTTCATTGGCTTGCTATCTATTATGTCTGATTATGCTCCTTTGAAGCATCTTGGGATGTTTTACCCCATGTTAAAGACATGGTATAAATGCAAGTTGTTGTTGTAAATGAAGACACTGTAAAAGGCAAAGGGATTTGGCTCTCAACCATAAGAGCGTTCAAAAATATGGAAGCCAATAAAGCTAGAGTAAGAAGGAAAGAAAAGACCAAAGCAAGTAACAAACATGACCTCTGTCACAAGATAGATATGAGGATGGCCATTCGGTCCTTAGCTTATCCATCCAAAAAGATCCTATGTCCCTTCACAGCATCCAACCTTTTCTTCAATATTTCCATGGTTTTGTCTTGATTACTGTATCCAGAAGTCCATTCTACGTGTTGATCACTCTTTGGGGGAAGAACTTCCTGACATCAGTCCTAAATTTGCCTTTTATTAGTTTCAACCTAGGCCTCTTTGTCCCATTGTCATCGTTTAATTTGACAATTGAAGCAATGTTCTTGATTTATCTTCTCCACACTGTTTATTATATAATTCAATAAGCCCACTCTTAGTTAGCTCCATTCAAGACAGAAAAGTACAAGTTTCTCCTTAGAATATACTTCTCGGATGCTGGAATCAAACTGGTCGGACTTTGCTGCACCACTTACATGGTTTGAACATCTCCCTGCACTGATTGCATCAGAAGTATTGGATACAGTACTCAATATGGTTGTACAGTTCCAGCATGAGTTTGTACAACTTTTATTCTGCTGTTTGGCTATAAACTCAGCACCCTATTTGCTTTCCACAGCCATTGAACATTTGGAACATCAAGTTAACTAAAACCTCGCCTTCACTTTCACTTTTGGCTATTTTCGTATAATTCACGGAGTACTTATGTTACCCGATTTTCATATGTACAGTAATTTGCATGAACATATAAAACCCTTCAGTATATTTGCTCATTGTTAAGCTCATTGAAAACAAAGGGATGACATTTTAGAGATTTCTGCAGAAATTCAATTGTATTCCTGACAGAGTCCAACAAATCCAGAACTTTAATCACCAACAACAACTTGTATTTATATCGCGCTTTTAACGTAGTGAAATGTCCCAAGGCGCTTTAAAGGAGTATTGTGCGATAGAAATGTGATATTTTCACGCACAGAAAGTGGCCTCATCAATTTCTTCCCGCAGTTTAGAACCGTTCTTTTAAAATAGACATTAGTCACAATTCCACCACTAACCCACACCACACCACCCCCCACCCCGCTCCCGCCAAAAAAAGTCAATGAGGTGACCCAAATTGCTCAATACAGCCTTCTGGCTTATATACAGCAGTGGAAGTGAAATTCATACTCCTCTTCCAATCATCCCACGATAGTCCAGTTGAATTTGTGGACTCCCCTGATACTAGTCTGAGATGCAAAGATCTAATTAACCTTACATGCACCAATGAAAATTTCTTTCAACTCGCAGCAAATCAAGAGCTTGCTGCTGAGCCACTTTAAACCCTTCTAAAACACAGATCTGCATATTCACTGCTCCAGCTATCTAAGTTTTTATTTCCCTGAACTCTTTCAATACACCATCCAGGACAAAGCAGCCCACTTGATCGCCACCCCATCCATAACCTTAAACATTCACTCCCTCCACCACCGGCGCACCGTGGCTGCAGTGTGCACCATCTACAAGATGCTCTGCAGAAATTCGCCAAGGCTTCTTCGGCAGCACCTCCCAAACCTGTGGCCTCTACCACCTAGACGGACAAGGGCAGCAGGCGCATGGGAACACCACCACCTCCACGTTCCCCTCCAAGTCATACACCATCCTGACTTGTAAATATATCGCCGTACCTTCATCGTCGCTGGGTCAAATTCCTGGAACTAACAGCAGCAGTTCAAGGGCAATTCGAGATGGGCAATAAATGCTGGCCTTGCCAACTATGGCCACATTCCGTGAATGAATAAATAAAAATAAAAGATAATTCCTGTTTACATTGTCACACGAATATAAGTACAATGTTCTGAAGATCTGATAGCTTCAATAAATCCCACCATATTTTGTTCACTTCTGTCAGTCAGGATTACAGTTAGAATACTATTTTCCCATTGTGTCTGTAGAACACAGAGCACTAACTCCATCCAGTAAAAATGATGAAGTAGATCTAATATTTTGGCTCACTTGATCAAGTCCGACTTGTGAATGAACAACATTTTACCCTCTGGAAGTAGCTTTGATCAAAGGATTCATTTATCTAAATGTTGGTGGATAGGACACTCACGCACAGAAGGAATTTATTAATAGAAACTGTCATCTTATAAACAGCTTGGACGAACTTTGAGGACAGGTCCAATAATCCTGAAAGATTAATGTAAGTTACATGTCCTGGGCAGCCTTCATAGGGTTGCATTGCATACCTCTTTTCAGCCTCCAATGAATTTAAACCATCGCTTCCTTACATCAACAATCGATTTATCTTGTTCCAAACTCCTGGAGGCTTTATTCCAGATGTTGCCTATGTTTCAGCAGAGTAATATAACAATAACTTATTGCCTGGGGCAAATTCCTCCATCAACCCACTTACTATTGTGCTTGTACTATGTTGTGCTGATCCTGTTTCGCAAAATAAATCTATGGGACAAGACTCCTGGATCCTAACATGACTTTCTGCTATTCATTTGACTGGGACTGACTTTCCTGGTCTTTATGTTTCAAGTAATCTTCAAACAAGTCTTCTTCGCAGAGCAATTCCTGGTTTCATACTTTGCTAATCCTGACATTGTGCCAACATTTAAAACAGGCTGGAATCAATACTCGAGAGCAGTATTCTGGATCTTATCTTTCAATCTTGCTTTTGCTATGAGTTGAGACAGAATTCCACATTAATGTAAACCACTGTGCAAGCCACAGTAATTATACATCAGTCTCGCTTTTGTAGAGGAGCCCGGGTAAAGTTTGTTGCCATTAGCATGAAATTCACTCTCAAAGGGCCCAGTTTTGGTCAACCTGTTTTTTTGGCGCACTGACCCTTTATGCGCCGACTTTGTGCGCGGGAAAGGGCGCCAAAAAATGTTCTTAGTATCTTGGCCCCTCTACCGAGTGTCCCGGGTCCTGACGCTGCGTCCATGGTGGAGGGGGGGGGGGGGCGGGGGGGGGGGGGGGGCGGAGCTACAGCCCTGCGCTGAAAACACTGCCGGCAACTGTCGCATGCGCAGTGTAGTCTGCACGCATGTTCCTCGCCCTCCCAGCGTGTCCTGCAAATGGTCGCCCGCGTCTGAGTGCAGCCCAGGCTGCCAGAACTCTACCCGAGATGGCGCCAAGCCCAGCCTTTCCTCTCCCTCCCTCCCCCCCCCCCGATGCCATTGGCCCAGCCTTTCCTCTCTCCCCCCTCCCCATGCCATCGGCCCAGCCTTTCCTCTCTCCCCCCTCCCCATGCCATCGGCCCAGCCTTTCCTCTCTCCCCCCTCCCCATGCCATCGGCCCAGCCTTTCCTCTCCCTCCCTCCCTGCCTCCGTCGATGCCGTCGGCCCAGCCTTTCCTCTCTCCCCGCTCCCGATGCCGTCGAGCCCAGCCTTTCCTCTCCCTCCCTACCTCCCTTCCGCCCCCTCGCCCCCTCCGCACCTCCTGATGAGTCTTTGCCGGCCTTCCCTATCCCAGGCCGAATGGCCTCCTGTACAAGCCGGCCCGCTGCCTTCCCCGGCCCAAAGTAGGATTTACTTCAAATATTTAATTGTTAGTCAATTGTTTACCTAAGTTCTTTATTTTTATTTTGTTATTTTAACTTTTATTTGGAATGTTTGCTGCTTGGTGCCTGGGTGCAAGTCCTTACTTACTTACCTGCGCTGATTTCTTAACTGCCCGCAATGTTTTTCAGAGCTGGCCACATTCGCTGACCTAAGTGGATTTGGAGTAAGTGTTAGCTGGCTAATGTGGCATAAATGGTCAAAACTGGCGTAAGTGTCTGGGAATGGCCCCTTTTGACAAAACAACAGTACCTAACTGACTTACTCTGAAGCAAATTTTGGGGGGAACATGGCATTTTTTAACTTACGCCAGAAAAAACAACTTACTCCAAAAGAATTGATGCAAGTTGTTGTAGGAGGCCCTCGTGGCCGAGTCCGATGACAAATATGTCCCTTAGTGCTTCATTAATGTGGTCGCCAAACTCACACGGTGCAGCTAGTCTTCTTAAGTGTGCAGCATACTTGGCAATTTCTTGGCCCTCAGGTCGCCGGTAAGTGTAGAACCGGTGCCTGGCTGAGAGGATGCTTTCTTTCGGTTTTTCGTTGTTCCTGTATGATTGTTACAAGTTCCTCATAGCTCTTGGTGGTTGTCTTCTCCGGGACTAGTAAGTCCCTGACGAGACTGTAGATGGTGGGACCACAACAGCTAAGCAGGATGGCCTTGCGTTTGTTCAGTTGTGTGGTCGGTGTGTCCCCATCCAGGTCGTTGGCTATAAAGAAGTGTTCCAATCTTTCCACGAAAGGTGTCCCAATCTTCTCCCTCTGCAAAATGCTGGAAGTTGCTGAGGTTAGACATGTTGAGCGTGTAGTTCGTGATCCCGTATTCCCGTCGCCAGTTGTGGTGTGTGTAGGCACCTTTAGTAATGACTCCACGAGGCAGGGTATGGCGCTTAAACTGTGCAGACCTGCAGTCCTTTATTAGCAGCTCCTGAGTGCTGACAACAAGCTGTGTGTTCCTTTTTATACTGGGTTACCTGCCGTGTGCAGGCAACCCCTGGGTCTCCAGCAACAGCACCCTCTAGTGTACCGATAAGGTGTGTACAGTACAAGGGTACATTCAATGTTGCATGACAGTGTTACAGACATCACACTGTGAACAGGCATGCCTACACAACACAAGTCATGGCCAAAATTGGGCCCAATGAGTCAGCATCATTATAGGATTGTACAACAACAGTTCAGCAGTTTCTACAAATGGTTTCAGGTGTAAAATGGAGGTCTTTAAATAGTGAAAATACTACAATGTCCTTAATCATGACCACGTAACTGGATAAAACAGAACGACTATTATTCTGAAATTACTATCCATTTTGAGTGAAAATTTTCCATGCTTAATTACATCAAGAGCAATGAGATATGCCCAATCACAAAGCACTCACATGTTATACACATAGGTTCTCTCCATTATATTTTGTCAAAGTTACAGGAAACGCTTCTGTTACTTTTGTTATAAATTCTGATCCTTCAATCCAGGATTACATTTCACATGCTCTCAGTCAGTTCCAATGGTGGGCAAGACAATAATAATATTAATAATTTAAAATGAAAGAAAATCTGCACATGTTGATTCACGTGTGCTCTGGTAATCTCGAGATTGTAAACCTGTACAAAATGTGTGCACCCAATACAAGTAAAGCACTGAAACATGGCAGCACAGAGGAGCAGAAGGTGAGTTCACAATCTCAGCCACAGTCTGGACAAGTGTTGAGTGGAGGCCAACTGGAAAGGAAAGGAGGTGAAATCAGCCGGGAGAATCGTGCTGGTTTGCTCTCACGCATCACCGAGTGGCGAGTTTCACAGGAGCATTGTTGGAACCGAGAACAGGTTGTCCTCTGAAATAGGGCGCATCTATTTGCAACACCAGATTTCTGATTGGTCGCCTTGAGGCCAAGGCACGCCCAGTAGTTTATCTGGAATGTGTAATTAGATCCATCCTGCCTAAGTAATCAAATACTTTGCAATGTGTAATTTGAGCCATTTATTCCGACTTCCTGGCAGGCTCCAGATACAGCTCACAGAGAACAGGCAGGGCTCACCCTCACAGGCTTAGACCGTCTCCCTCACCCCAACAAGTTCCTAACCTTCCTCCCACCCCCTGAATATATGATCTTTCCTTCCTCAACAAGTTCCTGACTACCCCGCCGACCTCCCGCCCAACCCCAGAGTTCCTGACCTCCACCCCATAGCCCCCTACCGCAGATGGGGCATTGTGTTGGGTCAGGGATTGTTAACAGATTTATTGGATATGAAGTGACAGTGACAGTGGTTCCTGACATTCCTGAATTACGAGTGACAATTTCTAGTAGCTTCGAAAGGTAAAATAAGATTGCAAGTTTAAGTAAAACTGCAATATTTAAGCAGAGACAAACAAGCAAGCTAGCTTAGTTAATTGGCCAAATAGTAAAAACTGGTTCCCTAAACAGGCCAGTGATGAGTCAGCCAGGAACAGTATAAAAAGAGGGGGCTTGGTGCAGACTTGCTTGGAGTGCAGCGGCAGGTCAGAGTGCAAAGGTAAGAGTTTGGTAAGTGGGAGAGTTCGGGCAAGTGGGAGCGGGAGGTGTTGCTTTGTCTTGTTTTCCCCACCAGTGCTGACTCCCCGACTTTGGAGGAAAAGAAAACGAAGTGTGATGTCAAAGCAAGAGGTTCGGGGACGTCGGAGCGGCCTTTAAAGGCCCAGCGGCAGTCGAGAGGCGGCAGTTCGGGGAGTTGGAGAGGCCAGCTGGTGCAACTGTAGCAGGGAGAGAAGGCAACAAAGAAGTAGAAAGAAATCTAAAGGTGACATCACAGCCAAGGGGGTAAGTGATTGGCTGGTGAGTAGTTTTTCTTTTTCTTTTCTTTATCAGTAAATAACCTTTAGCATTATTGTTGCTAAATTAAGTTAATCTAGGGGTTAAGTCATGGCAGGAGAGCTCGGAGACGTGTTATGCTCCTCCTGTACTATGTGGGAAGTTAGGGACGCTTCCAGTGTCCCAGACAATGACATATGCGGAAGTGTATCCAGCTGCAGCTCCTGACAGACAGCATTGCGGCACTGGAGCTGCGGGTGGATTCACTCTGGAGCATCCACGATGCTGAGAATAACATGAACATCACGTTTAGTGAGTTGGTCTTACCGCAGGTAAAGGGTAAACAGCCAGATAGGGGATGAGTGACCAACAGGAAGAGCAGTGAAAGGAAGGTAGTGCAGGGGTCCCCTGCAGTCATCCCCCTGCAAAACAGATACACCACTTTGGGCACTGTTGAGGGAGGTGACTCATCAGGGGAGGACAGTAGCAGCCAAGTCCATGGCACCATGGGTGGCTCTGCTGCACAGGAGGGCAGGAAAAAGAGTGGGAGCGCTATAGTGATCGGAGATTCTATTGTAAGGGGAATAGATAGAGGTTTCTGCGGCCGCAACCGAGACTCCAGGATGGTATGTTGCCTCCCTGGTGCATGGGTCAAGGATGTCTCGGAGTGGGTGCAGGACATTTAGAAGGGGGAGGGTAAACAGTCAGTTGTCGTGATGCATATAGGTACCAGCGATATAGGTAAAAAACGCGATGAGGTCCTACAAGATGAATTTAGGGAGCTAGGAGCTAAATTAAAAAGTAGGACCTCAAAAGTAGTAACCTCAGCATTGCTACCAGTGCCACGTGCTAGTCAGAGTAGGAATCGCAGGATAGCTCAGATGAATACATGGCTTGAGGAGTGGTGCAGAAGGGAGGGATTCAAATTCCTGGGACATTGGAACCGGTTCTGGGGGAGGTGGGACCAGTATAAACCGGACAGCCTGCACCTGGGCAGGACTGGAATCAATGTCCTTGGGGGAGAGTTTGCTAGTGCTGTTGGGGAGGGGTTAAGCTAATATGGCAGGGGGATGGGAACCTATGCAGGGAGACAGAGGGAAGTAGAATGGGGGCAGACGCAAAAGATAGAAAGAAGAAAAGTAAAAGTGGAGGGCAGAGAAACCCAAAGCAAAAAGCAAAAAGGGCCACATTACAGCAAAATCCTAAAGGGGCAAAGGGTGTTAAAAAGCAAGTCTGAAGGCTCTGTGCCTCAATGCGAGGAGTATTTGGAATAAGGTGGACGAATTAACTGCGCAGATAGCAGTTAACGGATATGATGTAATTGGCATCACGGAGACATGGCTCCAGGGTGACCAAGGCTGGGAACTCAACATCCAGGGGTATTCAACATTTAGGAAGGATAAACAGAAAGGAAAAGGAGATGGGGTGGCGTTGCTGGTTAAAGAGGAAATTAATGCAATAGTAAGGAAGGACATTAGCTTGGATGATGTGGAATCTGTATGGGTGGAGCTACGGAATACCAAAGGGCAGAAAACGTTAGTGGGAGTTGTGTACAGATCACCAAACAGTAGTAATGAGGTTGCGGACAGCATCAAATAAGAAATTAAGGATGCATGCAATAAAGGTGCAGCAGTTATCATGGGTGACTTTAATCTACATATTGACTGGGCTAACCAAACTGGTAGCAATGCAGTGGAGGAGGATTTCCTGGAGTGGATGAGGGATGGTTTTCTGGACCAAATATGTCGAGGAACCAACCAGGGAGCTGGCCATCCTAGACTGGGTAATGTGTAATGAGAAAGGACCAATTAACAATCTTGTTGTGTGAGGCCCCTTGGGGAAGAGTGACCATAATATGGTAGAATTCTTTATTAAGATGGAGAATGACACAGTTAATTCAGAGACTAGAGTCCTGAACTTGGGGAAAGATAACTTCGATGGTATGAGACATGAATTGGCTAGAATAGACTGGCAAGCGTTACTTAAAGGGTTGACGGTGGATAGGCAATGGCAAACATTTAAAGATCACATGGATGAACTTCAACAATTGTATTCCCTATCTGGAGTAAAAATAAAACGGGGAATGTGGCTCAACCGTGGTTAACAAGGGAAATTAAGGATAGTGTTAAATCCAAGAGGCATATAAATCGGCCAGAAAAAGCAGCAAACCTGAGGACTGGGAGAATTTTGTAATATAGCAGAGGAGGACAAAAGGTCTAATTAGGAGGGGGAAAATAGAGTATGAGGGGAAGCTTGCTGGGAACAGAAAAACTGACTGCAAAAACTTCTACAGATATGTGAAGAGAAAAAGATTAATGAAGACAAACGTAGGTCCCTTGCTTTCAGATTCAGGTGAATTTATAATGTGGATCAAAGAAATGGCAGACCAGTTAAAGAAATACTTTGGTTCTGTTTTCACGAAGGAAGACACAAATAACCTTCTGGAAATAGTAGGGGACCGAGGGTCTAGTGAGAAGGAGGAACTGAAGAATTTCCTTATAAAGTGTGAAATTGTGTTAGGGAAATTGATGGGACTGAAGGCTGATAAATCCCCAGGGCCTGATAGTCTGCATCCCAGATTACTTAAGGAAGTGACCATAGAAATAGTGGATGCATTGGTGATAATTTTCCAACAGTCTATCGAATCTGGATCAGTTCCTATGGACTGGAGGGTAGCTAATGTAACACCACTGTTTAAAAAAGGAGGGAGAGAGAAAACGGGTAATTATAGAACAGTTAGCCTGACATCAGTAGTGGGGAAAATATTGGAATCAATTATTAAAGATGAAATAGCAGCGCATTTGGAAAGCAGTCACAGGATCGGTCCAAGTCAACATGGATTTATGACAGGGAAATCATGCTTGACAAATCTTCTGCAATTTTTTGAGGATGTAACTAGTAGAGTGGACAAGGAAGAACGAGTGGATGTGGTGTATTTGGACTTTCAAAAGGCTTTTGACAAGAGATTGGTGTGCAAATTCAAAGCACATGGTATTGGAGGTAATGTACTGACGTGGATCGAGAACTGGTTGGCAGACAGGAAGCAGAGAGGCGGGATAAATGGGTGTTTTTCAGAATGGCAGGCAGTGACTATTGGAATGCTGCAGGGCTCAGTGCTGGGACCCCAGCTCTTTACAATATACATTAATGATTTAGATGAAGGAATCCAGTGTATTATCTCCAAGTTTTCAGATGACACTAAACTAGGTGGCGGTGTGAGCTGTGAGGAGGACGCTAAAAGGCTACAGGGTGACTTGGACAGGTTAGATGAGTGGGCAAATGCATGGCAGCTGCAGTATAATGTGGATAAATGTGAGGTTATCCACTTTGGGGGCAAAAACACGAAGGCAGAATATTATCTGAATGATTAGGAAAAGGGGAGGTGCAACAAGACCTGGGTGTCATGGTTCATCAGTCATTGAAAGTTGGCATGCAGGTACAGCAAGCGGTGAAGAAGGCAAACGGTATGTTGGCCTTCATAGCTAGGGGATTTGAGTATAGGAGCAGGGAGGTCTTACTGCAGTTGTACAGGGGCCTTGGTGAGGCCTCACCTGGAATATTATGTTCAGTTTTGGTCTCCCAATCTGAGGAAGACTGTTTTTGTTATGGAGGGAGTGCAGCGAAGGTTCACCAGACTGATTCCCGGGATGGCGGGACTGACGTGTGAGGAGAGACTGGATCAACTGGGCCTTTATACACTGGAGTTTAGAAGGATGAGAGGGGATCTCATAGAAACTTATAAGATTCTGACAGGACTGGAAAGGTTAGATGCGGGGAGAATGTTCCCGATGATGGGGAAGTCCAGAACCAGGGAGCACAGTCTTAGGATAAGGGGTAGGCCATTTAGGACTGAGATGAGGAGAAACTTCTTCACTCAGAGAGTTGTTAACCTGTGGAATTCCCTACCACAGAAAGTTGTTGATGCCAGTTCATTGGATATATTCAAGAGGGAATTAGATATGGCTCTTACAGATAAATGGATCAAGGGGTATGGAGAGAAAGCAGGAAAGGGGTACTGGGAGAATGATCAGCCATGATCTTTATTGAATGATGGTGCATGCTCGAAGGGCCGAATGGCCTACTCCTGCACCTATTTTCTATGTTTCTGCTACCTGGGTTGCTGACCTTCTCTCCCCAAAGTTCCTGACCTCTTCTCCCCCCTCCGATCTCCTCTCTGCCCCCACCTATCTCCTCTCTGCCCCCACCTATCTCCTCTCTGCCCCCTCCGATCTTCTCTCTCTGCTCCGTCTCCCATCTCCTCTCTCCCCCATCTGATCTCCTCTCTGCCCCCACCGATCTCCTCTCTCTGCTCCGTCTCCCATCTCCTCTCTCCCCCCTCCGATCTCCTCTCTGCCCCCACTCTGATCTCCTCTCTCTGCCAACTCTGATCTCTCTCTCCCCGCTCCTCTCTCCTCACTCTGATCTCCTCTCTGCCCCCACTCTGATCTCCTCTCTCCGCTGACTCTGATCTCTCTCTCCTCACTCTGATCTCCTCTCTCCCCCCACTCTGATCTCCTCTCTCCCCCACTCTGATCGCCTCTCTCCCCCGACTCTGATCTCCTCTCTCCCCCCACTCTGATCTCCTCTCTCCCCCCACTCTGATCTCCTCTCTCCCCCCACTCTGATCTCCTCTCTCCCCCCACTCTGATCTCCTCTCTCCCCCGACTCTGATCTCCTCTGACTCCCCACTCTGATCTCCTCTCTCCCCCGACTCTGATCTCCTCTGTCTCCCCACTCTGATCTCCTCTCTCCCCCCACTCTGATCTCCTCTGACTCCCCACTCTGATCTCCTCTCTCCCCCCACTCTGATCTCCGCTGACTCCCGACTCCGATCTCCTCTCTCCCCCGACTCCGATCTCCTCTCTCTCCCCCACCTTCCGATCTTCTCTTTCCCTTTGCTTCGATCTCCTCTCTCCCCCTTTCGATCCCTTCACTGTCTCCAGTCTCCGATCCCCTACCTCTCCACCCACGCCCCCTTCGATCCCCACTCTCTTCCCCCCCCTCTCTCTCTCTCTCTCTCTCTCTCTCTCCCCCCGCCCTCCCCCACGCTTCGGTCTGCTCTCTCTCCCCTTTTGATCCTCGATCTTCCACTCGGCCACCAATGGATCCTCTGACCTTCTCCACACGGAGCCGAGGAAAGCCTGGCCCACGGTGCAGGCTGCAGCTTGGTAATGCACATGCGTGGCTCCGGTACACCGTGCACATGTGCAGAAGGCCACAAAGGTGTTCCTGCAAATAATCATAGCACCTGAAATATCAGCCAGGAACAATATGGGTCAAGGAGGCCTGATGTGGCACCATAAGGATACAACCAAACATTTTAATGGACTGAACAAATCCTGATCCTGAGGTGGGACTTGTTGACTTCAGTGTTTCGTTGGAACTTGAGGGGGTAATTTTAACCTCAACCACCCATGTAGCACCCTGCCTGATTTTACTATTGCATTTTATAGCATCATAGAAATAATACAGCACAGGAGACCATTCGGCCCATCATGCCTGTGCCGGCTGTTTGACAGAGCGATCCAATCCTTGTCTCTTTCCCCATATCCCTATATTTTTTTCCCTTCAGGCATTTATCCAATTCTCTTCTAAATGTTACGATTAAATCTGCTTCCATCACCCTTTCAGGCAGCGTGTTCCAGGTTGCAACGACTCACTGTTCTTTCGCTAATCACCTCAAATCTGTGTCTGTGGTTACAGACCCTTTTGCCACTGGATACAGATTTTCCTTGCTTTACTCTATCCAAACCATTCATAAATTTGAACAGCTCTATCAAATCTCCACTTAACTTTTTCTGCTCGAAGGAAAACAACCCCAATCTTCTCCAGTCTTTCCACATAACTGAAGTCCTTTAACCCTGGTACCATTCTCGCAAATCTATCCTGCACCCACTCCAGGCCTTGACATCCTTTCTAAAGTGTAGTGCCCAGAATTGGACACAATAATCCAGCTTAGGCCTAACCAGTGTTTTATAAAGGTTTAGCATAACATCTCTTCCTCTATTAATAAAGCCAAGGATGTCGTTTGCTTTTTTAACAGCCTTCTCAAATCGTCCTTGCTCCTTCAACGATTTCCCGCACTGGCTTTAACACTGTACCTTTTAGTTCATATTGCCTCTCTTCATTCTATCTACAACACTTAAACATCTTTGCAGATATTGGTCCAGACATGCTGATGTAACTATGGGGATAATTGGGGAGGTGTTTTAACATAAGAACACAAGAAATAGGAACACAAAATAGGAGCAGGAGTCGGCCACCTGGCCCCTCGAGCCTGCTCCGCCATTCAATAAGATCATGGCTGATCTGATCATGGACTCAGCTCCACTTCCCTGCCTGCTCTCCATAACCCTTTACTCCCTTATTACTCAAAAATCTGTCTATCTCCGCCTTAAATATATTCAATACCCAGCCTCCACAGCTCTCTGAGGCAGCGAATTCCACTGATTTTCAACCCTCTGAGAGAAGAAATTCCTCCTCATCTCAGTTTTAAATGGGCAGCCCCTTATTCTAAGACTATGTCCCATAGTTTTAGTTTCCCCTATGAGTGGAAACATCCTCTCTGCATCCACCTTGTTGAGCCCCGTCATTATCATATGTTTTCATAAGATCACCTCTCATTCTTCTGAACTCCAATGAGTATAGGTCCAACCTACTCAACCTATCTTCATAAGTCAACCTCCTCATATCCGGAATCAACCGAGTGAACCTTCTCTGAACAGCCTCCAATGCAAGTATATCCTTCCTTAAATACGGAGACCAAAACTGCAGGCAGTACTCTAGGTGTGGCCTCACCAATATCCTGTACAGTTGTAGCAGGACTTCTCTGCTTTTATACTCGATCCCCCTTGCAATAATGGCCAACATTCCATTTGCCTTCCTGATTACTTGCTGTACCTGCATTCAATCCTTTTGTGTTTCATGCACAAGGACCCCCAGGTTCCTCTGTACTGCAGCACTTGGCAATTTTTGTCCATTTAAATTAGAATTTGCTTTTCTATTTTTTCTGCCAAAGTGGACAACCTCACATTTTCACACATTATACTGCATCTGCCAAATTTTTGCCCACTCACTTAACCTGTCTGTATCTCTTTGCAGATTTTTTGTGTCCTCCTCACAATTTGCTTTCCCACTCATCTTTGTATCATCAGCAAACTTGGCTACATTACACTTGGTCCCTTCATCCAAGTCATTAATATGGATTGTAAATAGTTGAGGACCCAGCACCGATCCCTGCGGCAACCCATTAGTTACTGTTTGCCAACCAGAGAATGAACCATTTATCCCGACTCTCTGTTTTCTGTTAGTTAACCAATCCTCTGTCCATGCTAATATATTACCCCCAACCCCGTGAACTTTTATCTTGTGCAGTAACCTTTAATGTGGCACCTTGTCAAATGCCTTCTGGAAATCCAAATACACCGCATCCACTGGTTCCCCCTTATCCACCCTGCTCGTTACATCCTCAAAGAACTCCAGCAAATTTGTCAAACATGATTTCCCTTTCATAAAACTATGGTGATTCTGCCTGTTTGAATTATACTTTTCCAAATGACCCATTACTGCTTCCTTAATAATGGACTCCAGCTTTTTCCCAATGACAGGTGTTCGGCTAACTGGTCTTTAGTTTCCTGCTTTTTGTCTGTCTCCTTTTTTCAGTAGAAGCGTTACATGTGTGGGTTTCCAATCCGCTGGGATCGCCCCAGAATCTAGGGAATTTTGGTAGATTACAACCATGAACCATGACACCCAGGTCTTGTTGCACCTCCCCTTTTCCTAATCTGCCGCCCTTCAGATAATATTCTGCCTTTGTGTTTTTGCCACCAAAGTGGATAACCTCACATTTATCCACATTATACTGAATCTGCCATGCATTTGCCCACTCACCTAACCTGTCCAAGTCACCCTGCAGCCTCTTAGCATCCTCCTCACAGCTCACACCACCACTCAGTTTAGTGTCATCTGTAAACTTGGAGATATTACACTCAATTCCTTCATCCAAATCATTAATGTATATTGTAAAGAGCTGGGGTCCCAGCACTGAGCCCTGCGGCACTCCACTAGTCACTGCCTCCTATTCTGACTCCTATTCCATTTATCCCGACTCTCTGCTTCCTGTCTGCCAACCAATTCTCTATCCACACCAGTACATTACCCCCAATACCATGTGCTTTGATTTTGTACACCAATCTCTTATGTGGGATCTTGTCAAAGGCCTTTTGAAAGTCCAAATACACCACATTCATTGGTTCTCCCTTGTCCACTCTACTAGTTACATCCTCAAAAAATTCCAGAAGATTTGTCAAACATGATTTCCCTTTCATAAATTCATGCTGACTTGGACCGATCCTGTCACTGCTTTCCAAATGCGCTGCTATTTCATCCTTAATAATTGATTCCAACATTTTCCCCACTACTGATGTCAGGCTAACCGATCTATAATTACCCGTTTTCTCTCTCCCTTCTTTTTTAAAAGTGGTGTTACATTAGCTACCCTCCAGTCCATAGGAACTGATCCAGAGTCGATAGACTGTTGGAAAATGATCACCAATGCATCCACTATTTCTTGGGCCACTTCCTTAAGTACTCTGGGATGCAGACTATCAGGCCCCGGGGATTTATCGGCCTTCAATCCCATCAATTTCCCCAACACAATTTCCCACCTAATAAGGATATCCTTCAGTTCCTCCTTCTCACTAGACCCTTGGTCCCCAAGTACATCTGGAAGGTTATTTGTGTCTTCCTTCGTGAAGACAGAACCAAAGTATTTGTTCAACTGGTCTGCCATTTCTTTGTTCCCCATTATAAATTGACCTGAGTCCGACTGCAAGGGACCTACATTTATCTTCACTAATCTTTGTTTCTTCACATATCTATAGAAGCTTTTGCAGTCAGTCTTTATGTTCCCGGCAAGCTTCTTCTCGTACTCTATTTTCCCCCTCCTAATTAAACCCTTTGTCCTCCTCTGCTGAATTCTAAATTTCTCCCAGCCCTCAGGTTTAGTGCTTTTTCTCGCCAATTTATATGCCTCTTCCTTGAATCTAACACTATCCTTAATTTCTCTTGTTAGCCACGGTTGAGCCACCTTCCCTGTTTTATTTTTACTCCACACAGGGGTATATAATTGTTTAAGTTCATCCATGTGATCTATAAATGTTTGCCATTGCCTATCCACCATCAACCCTTTAAGTCTCATTTGCCAGTCTATTCTAGCCAATTCACGCCTCATACTGTCGAAGTTAGCTTTCCTTAAGTTCAGGACCCTAGTTTCGGAATTAACTGTGTCACTCTCCACCTTAATAAAGAATTCTACCATATTATGGTCACTCTTCCCCAAGGGGCCTTGCACAACAAGATTGCTAATTAGTCCCTTCTCATTACACATCACCAAGTCTAGGATGGCCAGCTGTCTGGTTGGTTCCTCAACTTATTGGTCAAGTAAACCATCCCTAATACACTCCAGGAAATCCTCCTCCACTGCATTGCTACCAGTTTGGTTAGCCCAATCTATATGTAAATTAAAATCGCCCACGATAACTGCAGTAAAGAAAGCAAATGGTATGTTGGCTTTCATAGCGAACGGATTTGAGTATAGGAGCAGGGAGGTCTTACTGCAGTTGCACAGGGCCTTGGTGAGACCACCTCTTGAGTATTGTGTGCAGTTTTGGTCTCCTAATCGAAGGAAGGACATTCTTGCGATTGAGGGAGTGCAGTGAAGATTCACCAGACTGATTCCCGGGATGGCAGAACTGACATATGAAGAAAGACTGGATCGACTCGGCTTATATTCACTGCAATTTTGAATAATGAGAGGGGATCTCACACAAACATATAAAATTCTGACGGGACTGGACCGGTTAGATGCAGGAAGAATGTTCCCGATATTGGGGAAGTCCAGAACCAGGGGTCACAGTCTAAGGATAAGGAGTAAGCCATCTAGGACCGAGATGAGGAGAAACTTTTTCACCCAGAGAATTGTGAACCTGTGGAATTCTCTACCACAGAAAGTTGTTGAGTCCAGGTCGTTGGATATATTCAAAAGAGAGTTAGATGTGGCCCTTACGGCTAAAGGGATCAGGGGGTATGGAGAGAAGACAGGAGTGGGGTACTGAAGTTGCATGATCAGCCATGATCATATTGAATGGTGGTGCAGGCTCGAAGGGCCGAATGGCCTGCTCCTGCACCTACTTTCTATGTTTCTATGTTTCTATATCCATGTTGGGACCCAACTGCAATTCTATCTCGACAGCCTCAATGGGAAGCAACAGCGAGTTTCCCACCAGGTGAAGACAGTGGAGAAGAGGATCAGGATCAGAAGAAGCCCATAATACTAAATGATTGAAACTTTTAGTTTGACTTTCCTTGTGGGGCCAGGACCTCATGACCCCACAAGTGAAAGGAAAGCTTAGGTCACCGCTGGCTGATGTGGACGCTCACTCTCTTCCTGATTGCAAGACCCTTGTGGTTTGGCCTCCAGGCCATGCAATTTCCTGTCACTTCATGCCGACTTGCAGCCTGGAACTGGTGGGCAGTTAGCCAGTGAGATTTACCTGAGGATCGAGAGTTAAAAGACCCCAGGCCTAATTTCTGGAGCGGTGGGTGAGTTTCTAACCCACACCATTACACATCTGCTGAAAACTGGCCCAGAGTTAAAATCAGGCCCTCAGTTTGTTTTTAATGCAGGCGATGTAATACATGGAGCAGTGCTGAAGGATGTAGTTTGCTGGGGCACATTTTGTGCCGATTAGCAAAGACAGGAAACTATGGCAACATGACCTATAAATTAAATTTAAACATTGCCAATAACCATTGAGAAAGAAAAACAACTGATCCTGCTTCTATCAAATGGTAGTAATCTAGTCATGACAGCGAATTAATAATTTATTATAAAGGCAGCCTTATTATAATAAAAACTTCCAAAATATTAATCTTACCAACATACCACATCACTCCAAAATAAAAGTCCTACAAGTTTCTGACAGATGTTATATATTTAAGAGAGAGATAGATAAATTACTAGATACAAAAAACATCAAGAAGTATGGCGAAAAAGCGGGAATATGGTGTTGAGATAGAGGATCAGCCATGTTCATATTGAATGGCGGTGCATACTCGACGGGTTGAATGGCCTACTACTGCTCCTATTTTCTATTTTTCCAAGAAGAGAAACATAGTTTTGTTCTTGATCAGAAGTGTTTGCCAACTGCAACCTGGAGCATGTCTCCTAAATATATTGCAAGATGATTATTGGAAGTTTGAGACCAGTATGTGAGGGGTATTGCATGGCTACAGACATCTCTTCCTGGAAATACCATCAGTAAATCCTGATTAAGTACTGCTCAGCATGAAGACTAAGTTTAATTATCAGTAATGTGTTAGCTGACAGCAAGATACCAACCTTGAAAATCATTTCTCCACTTTGACGTAGCACAACTGCAAAGCCTAACAAAGAAAATATTTCAGGAGGTGGTTTTCCATGAATAGAGCACTGTTCATTGGCGTTGCATGGTACTCACATTGTCACCAGCATTTTTATATTTAGTGACAGCGACACATTTTTGTGGCTTCCGCGAGTTATCTTCTGTTCTCCAGTCGAATTAAAAATGTGGAGCTGCATCCTCTACTTTTAGACAATGGGGATCACAAGACTCGAGCCTTAAATAGGAAAACTGAAAGAATTTGAGTAAATTAAAGCACCGATATCACTGCTCCTTCCAAACCACGATTGACATTGTGCATGTGACTCAGACCTCATAATTCCACTTTGGACTAGGCTAGAGCCGTAATATTGACCCACAATTCGAATCATTCAAGGGCACATCATAATACAATCGTTGCAACAGTGACAAGACTCCCCACGGGTGGAGGGACCCAATTCTTGAAAGTTTCAAGTCCATTTTACTTACAGAGAAAATAGGTGCAGGAGTAGGCCATTCGGCCCTTCGGCACTTATTGCGCTCCCAAATAACACATGTTGAAAATGCCAGGGATGTAACCTCACAATCATTTATAGTTTTGTTTTGGTCGGTCTGTCTTTGCAAATGTAATAAAGAGAACAATTGTGCACCAACCACAGTCCAAGTGGGACTCCGAGTATCTGGTTACCTGTTCCAGGAAAACGTCTTTACTCCAGTGCACAAACCAATTCTACAGAAATGTGCGGTTACAATTCTGCCATGAGTATAAAGGAGATGGGATTTAACAGTGTAAACGTGGGGAGCCAAGGCACAACCATTACTCTCCTGCAACCCAAACTCATCATCATCATAGGCAGTCCCTCAAAACGAGGATGACTTGCCAAAAAAGGATGAGTTCACAGGTGTTTCAATGAAGGACCTAATATTCCAGGTCCTGAACTACATCCTGAAGGGTGGAAGATGCCTGTGCGTGGATTTTTTTCACGTGGGGTGGCCATTGCACACCAGCCACCACACGGGCTTGACAGAGCGAGGTCTTGGTCCAGTGGCAAGGATTAACCAAGACGACTGGAGACCAGCTCTGCTGCACGGACCTAGTGCGCACACATATCGCAGTGTGGGCTGGGCCCGTGCTGCCCCTGGGCCCTCGCCTCTCCTGGGCCCCGATCACATCCATCTACAATCTCTCGCCGCTCCTTCGCCCCGAACTATAGAAGTACTAAATGTAAAAGTTCCTGCAGATCAGAGGTTCATTGATAAGACTACGGAAAAAATGTTTCATATTTTTAATTCAACTTTATGAAATTAGAAAAGGTAGTCTAAAAATGAGTATGTTTATTTGCTGAGAATGAATGGTGGACTACTGGAGCTTAAATTCAATGAAGGTACAACAGACGTCAGGTAGAATGGCACATGATCAGCACTGTCCTTGCACAGCACAGTAGGCATCAATCAATCTCTGAACCAGATGGGTTTAAGAGAGAAAACACAAGGTTTTAAATAAAGCTGTATGTGAAGTTCTTAACAAGACACACTGTCATTCTCTTGGGACAAAATAGAAACTGCTTGAATAACCTATTTAAGACTATAAAAGAGCACCTTTGTTGTCTTTGTTTCATCCCTGGCTGAAGTTAGTTGTTAAAGACCATTTATATCCAGCTGTGCAAAAAATCAACAGCAGGAAACCTCCCAACAGATCCCCATAATCTTACCAGGGCTCTAAAATTGAAGAACAGAAATGCAATGGTTGAGTTAAAATTATAAAGAGCCATCCTTGTCTAAACAGATATAGCATTCTTCTACCAGACTGGCTAGTAGAACTGACAGCAAATAGATTCCTATCTGTGTGCAAACAGTTACGTTGATTGGAATTCCATCAGCTATTTGAAAAACCTTGTGTGTGAATGCAAGCTGTGAAGAGACACTTTATGCCTGAGGGGAATCAGAATGTTTAGGAGTCTTAGAGGCACAGATTGTTATTCATTCTGTTCGCTAACCTGACAGAATGTTAATAAAGTGTCCATGTCAAAGCTCAGACCACACTTTAGTGGTTTGCATGCCATCAGCTTAAGTATCCGATGCTTCAGAATTTTACAGAATTAAAATGAATTCAGCACTTAAATAATTTTAAAAAGCCAAAATCATTTGGTGTCTCGACAATTCGAATGTCTCGTAATTCAAGAATGATGGTTCCAATAGCCATCCTTTTTGAAAGTTATTTTCTTCTGAGTGATACCAATTTAGTATTTAGAAAAAAAAATAGCTACGTATATTCCTGTCAGTATCTGAACATACTCTGCACTTGTCACATACAATACAAGTTAGTGATATTAGCAAATAAACGCTTAGCATGATCATATGACATTCTTTCGTCCCCTTTTTAACAAGCAGTACAAACCACGAGTTTAAGACAGCGGACAGAGACATGCCATACAAAAGTGTTAAGTGTGACCACTAATATTACGAGCAGTAATTTTTAATCTATAGTCTCTTTAAGGACTGTTGGTAAAAGATCCATTTTCTGGAAATATTTGTTTTGACAAAAGTATGTTTTAAAAAGAATGTATGACTTTCATTGAAAACAAGCCAAGCAGAAGACAAGCCACAATACTTCACTCATTCAAAGCTGAGGCAGTCATGTTACAAGTTGAGTATTTTGGTGTCCCACAGTTAGCTCTTTTCTATTTGTCCTGCAATAAATTTGGATCAGTTAGTGACAGTGGGAATAATTGCTCAGCTAATATACTGCATCCCTCATTCTTCAAAGTTTGCTTCTACATCTCCTGATAAAGACATGAAAGCAGAATGCCCCATGGGGGATATTTTTAGGAGAGTTGCCCTTCATTAGGCACATCCTGTTATTTGAGCTTAGCATATTTATCAATCAAATGAGAACAGTAATATTTCTTCACACTTAAATGGAGTGTTACAAATGTCAAATTACTTAATTTGAGTGAAACCAATCACTGATATTTTTGGTTATGCTAATTTGAATAATTCTGCTCAATACTAATGATTTGAAAACTTTGAATTATATCACTAATTATAGAATTATGCCGCTCTTGTAGATAGTTTTGTTTCTGCTCCTAATCACTATCTAGCTGTTCTGGCAGAAAGTAGGCATTGAGGGCAGAGTACGAGAAAAGATTAGTCGGTCGTCATCATCTCGGGCAGTCCCTCGGAATCGAGGAAGACTTGCTTCCACTCTTAAAATGAGGCCTTAGGTGGTTCTAAAGGATTTCTGTGTTCACTTTTATGTTCCCTGCTAATGCCACCAATGATGTCTCCGCAAGATCCTGCAAATCCCCTGGGAGGACAGACGCACTAACGTTAGCGTCCTCGACCAGGCTAACATCCCCAGCATTAAAGCATTGACCACACTTGATCAGCTCCGCTGGGTCTTGGTGAGGTCACACCTTGAGTATTGTGAGCAGTCCAATACGAGAGCCACAGTCACTGTCACAGGTGGGACAGACGGTCGTTGAGGGAAAGGGAGGGTGGGACTGGTTTGCCGCACGCTCTTTCCGCTGCCTGCGCTTGGTTTCTGCATGCTTTCGGCGATGAGACTCGAGGTGCTCAGTGCCCTCACGGATGCACTTCCTCCACTTAGGGCAGTCTTTGGCCAGGGACTCCCAGGTGTCAGTGGGGATGTTGCACTTTATCAGGGAGGCTTTGAGGGTGTCCTTGTAACGTTTCCTCCGTCCACCTTTGGCTCATTTGCTGTGAAGGAGTTCCGAGTAGAGAGCTTGCTTTGAGAGTCTCGTGTCTGGCATGCAGACAATATGGCCTGCTCAGCGGAGCTGATCGAGTGTGGTCAGTGCTTCAATGCTGGCGATGTTGGACTGGTCGAGGGCGCTAACATTGGTGCATCTGTCCTCCCAGGAGATTTGTAGGATCTTGTGGAGACATCGTTGGTGGTATTAGCAGGTAACAAAAAAGTGAACACAGAAATCCTTTAGAAACATATAAAATGTAAAAGGATAGCCATTTGGAGAAGCATGGGTTAATTAGGGACAGCCAGCGAAGATTTGTTCAAACAAATCGTGTTTGACGAACCCGATTGAGTTCTTTGATGAACTAACAGAGAGTTGATGAAGGTAATGTTGTACATGCTGTGTATATGGACTTTCAAAAGGCACTTGATAAAGTACCTCATAACAGACTTATTTGGAAAATAGAGGCACATGGTATGGAAGGTGCTAATTTGTAACAAAAGGGATAGGAGGCAGAGACTAGTGGTGAATGGATGTTGTTCTCACTGGAGCACATTATGCAGTGGGGTCCCCCAGGGGTCAGTATTAGGCCCATTGCTTTTCTTGTTATATATAAATGATCTGATCTTGGGTAGAGGGAGTATAATTTTGAAATTTCTGGGTAATACAAAACTTGGCAACATTGTAAGTAGTGAACATGATAGTAGCAGACATCAGGAGGACACAGACAGGTTGGTGAAATGGGCAGACACATGGCAGACACAATTTAATGTGGTTAAGTGTGAAGTGATGCACTTTGGGAGAAACAACATGGAGAGGCGGTATAATCGAAATGGTACTATTTTGAGGGGCATGCGAAACAGAGGAACCTGAGGGTGCATAATTCACAAATCTTTGATGGTGGCAGGGCAAGTTGAGATGGTGGTGAAGAAAGCGTATAGGATACTTGGCTTTGTTAACAGCGGCATTGAATAAAAACACAAGGAAGTCATGCTAAACCTTTACAAATCAGTGGTTAGGCCTTAGCTGGAGGATTGTGTACAATTCTGGGCACCACACTTTATGAAGTATGTCAAGAACCTGGAGAGGTACAGAGGTGGTTTAGCAGGATGATATCAGGGATGAGGGAGTTTAGTTATATGGAGATATTGAAGCTGGGATTGTTCTCCTCAGAGCAGAGAAGGTTAAGTGGTGCCCTAATAGAAAATTATGCAGGGTTTTGATAGAACAAGTAGGAGTGTAGGATTACATTGGATAGCTCTTTCAAAGAGCCGGCATGATGGCTGAATGGTCTCCTGCTGTGCTATAAGTTTCTGATTTTATTTCATAAATAATTTTCAACATTATATAAATTAGCATATTCCCATAATTAAAACAGTATTAGTGCTTGATCTCATTCTGAAATGAAATGACTTTGTATTTGTCAATTTTGATCAGTTGGAAGCATGCTTATGCCTGGATCACATGATTCTTCGCTTAAGTCTCAGGCAAAGTCTTAAGCTCATAATCTAAAGTATTGCAGTACTGAAGGAGTGCTGAATTTTCAGAGATCAAGTCTGCCTGTTCGATTGGATATGATACTATTTGAAGAAAAGCTGGAAGTTCATCCACTGTCCTGATCACCATTCCTCTTTCAGTCAGTATCACCAAAAACAGATCAGTGATGGTACATCAGTCATTGAAGGTTGGCATGCAGGTACAGCAGGCGGTTAAGAAAGCAAATGGCATGTTGGCCTTCATAGCGAGGGGATTTGAGTACAGGGGCAGGGAGGTGTTGCTACAGTTGTACAGGGCCTTGGTGAGGCCACACCTGGAGTATTGTGTACAGTTTTGGTCTCCTAACTTGAGGAAGGACATTCTTGCTATTGAGGAAGGTTCACCGGACTGATTCCCGGGATGGCGGGACTGACCTATCAAGAAAGACTGGATCAACTGGGCTTGTATTCACTGGAGTTCAGAAGAATGAGAGGGGACCTCATAGAAACGTTTAAAATTCTGATGGGTTCAAACAGGTTAGATACAGGAAGAATGTTCCCAATGTTGGGGAAGTCCAGAACCAGGGGTCACAGTCTAAGGATAAGGGGTAAGCCATTTAGGACCGAGATGAGGAGAAACTTCTTCACCCAGAGAGTGGTGAACCTGTGGAATTCTCTACCACAGAAAGTTGTTGAGGCCAATTCACTAAATATATTCAAAAAGGAGTTAGATGAAGTCCTTACTACTCGGGGGATCAAGGGCTATGGCGAGAAAGCAGGAATGGGGTACTGAAGTTGCATGTTCAGCCATGAACTCATTGAATGGCGGTGCAGGCTCGAAGGGCCGAATGGCCTACTCCTGCACGTATTTTCTATGTTTCTATGTTTCTATCTCATTGCTGTTTGTGGACGCTGCTGGTGATGAACAGATACCGTTTGCAGGGGTTTGCGGAAAGAGCAGTGAAGTGGGACTAATTGGATAGCTTTTGCAAAAAGCTGGCACAGGCAAGGTGGGCCCGACGAATGGCTTCCTTCTGTGCTATCTGATTCTATGTTTGCGAACATAATAGTCTGTACTTCATAAGTTGTGTTATGAAGAGCGGTGCCTTGGGATGGTTCAATGACACAATGAAACATTATATAAATACCAGTATTTTTAGTTATTATAATTACACGTGTGCAAATGCTGGATCAGGACAAGACGGTGAAGTGAGTCAAAAAGCACGGCAACATTCACACTCTAGTGCTGAGGGAGTGCTGCACTGTCGGAGATGCCGTCTTTCAGATGAGACATTAAACCGAGGCCCCGTCTGCCCTGTCAGGTGGACGTAAAAGATTCTATGGCATTATTTCGAAGAACAGCTGGGGAGTTATCCCCGATGTCCTGGCCAATACTTATCCTTCAATCAACATAACAAAAACAGATTATCTGGTCATTATCACATTGCTGTTTGTGGGAATTTGCTCATCATCATAGGCAGTCCCTCGGAATCGAGGAAGACTTGCTTCCACTCTAAAAATGAGTCCTGCAGAGAGCAAAATGTACCAGAACCCCCCCCCCCCCCCCTGTGTTTGGGCTCATTCAAAAGGAAATTTAATTTGGGACTATCTACCGAAAAGTTTGGAACTCTAAAGTGCTTATGGAAGAAGCTACGAACTTTTAATAGAATTATGAACTTTTACAAGACAAATTCAAGCCTGTGGGCGGAACAAAGGAAACCCACTTGATTATTGGAACTGTCTGGGTGTGAGGACTGAGGTAACCTGTCTGGAAGAATGAGTATTTGGAAATCTTCCTCCACAAGAGACATTACCATCACAGTATCACCCAGAGATAGATCCCCATCAACATGGGTCTGGACAAACCATTTTCAGCATATACATCACAAAGAGGCCCAATCCAGCCTGTATGTGAAAGACAAAGCACAAAAGGACATTGCAATTACCAAACTAATATTTCCATCAGGAAACAGTTTTTCGAAGATCAACCCACCCAAGACATATCAACTTTAACGAGCGCAGCAAAATATTACAAAGAAGGACCAAGCTCGCCAAAATTATACAAAGGATTGTGAACAGATTGGGCGGCAAGATTAGAAACACTGAAATCGTATAACTGGCCACTGTTTTCAACAGAGGTTAGACGAGGTTAGGAAGAGAGGAGAGTGAGAGAGAGCCGAGAAGACGAAGAGAGAGAGAGTGGGGGAGAGAGGTGGTCGCTACTACCTCATCAAGACAAGGAGAGAAACCAACGTAACAGTTGTAAAACTAACTTCTCCAGCCTCGAAGTCTTGAAGTCCTGAAGGAAGGAAGAACATCACCATCTACCATTAACTATCAAAAGGATTGGTAAGCATAAGTCCCTGCCCTGGAGTCTAACCTAGCTAGAATTAGGTATTGGGAGGTGGGAGGTATAATTTTACTGCAACCCCCTTTGAATGTGTAGCGTATGGTACTTTATTAGAGGGATTATATGTTTGACCTTGTACCTTTCCTTGTATTGTTCTTTATTAGAGTGATTGTAAGTTTGGCCGTACATTTTCTTACTAGAGTAATAAGCCTGTATTAACTTGACTGTAATAAAACCAAAGTTCTTTGCATCAAACCAGTGTCCTCTGCACTTTTGTCACAACCCCCAAATAAATCCAGAGTACAGAACCCAAGGGAGGGGGGAGCGATTCGAAACCGCTCAAGTTGGTCAGAAGGGAACATGACCCCCCCCCCCATAGAGACCACAAACACACCCCACATCCCCACCCTCACAGCCCTTAGGTGGTTGAACAGTCCAATATGAGAACCACAGTTCCTGTCACAGGTGGGACAGATAGTCGTAGACTGTGGGAATTTGCTATGCGCAAGTTGGCTGCCGCGTTTCCGACATTACAACAGTGACTACACTACAAAAGTACTTCATAAGAACATAAGAGCGTAACAAATAGGAGCAGGAGCAGGCCATCTGGTTTCTCAATAAGATCATGGCTGATCTAATCTTGGCCTCAACTCCACTTTCCTGCCCTCTCCCCATAACCCTCAACTCCCTTAGCTTTCAAAAATATGTCGATCTCCACCTTAAATATATTCAATGACAGCCTCCACAGCTCTCTGGGGCAGAGAATTCCAAAGATTCACAACCCACAGAGAAGAAATTCTTTCTCATCTTCGTTTTAAATGGGCGACCCCTTATTCTATGCCCCCTAGATTTCCCCATGAGAGGAAACATCCTCTCTGCATCTACTCTGTCAAGCCTCCTCAGAATCTTATTCATTTGCTGTAAAGCGCTTTGAGAATTTGGAATGCAGTGACAGGATCGGTCCAAGTCAGCATGGATTTATGAAAGGGAAATCATGCTTGATAAATCTTCTAGAATTGTTTGAGGATGTAACTAGTAGAGTGGATAAGGGAGAACCAGTGGATGTAGTGTATTTGGACTTTCAAAAAGCTTTTGACAAGGTCCCAACCAAGAGATTAATGTGCAAAATTAAAGCACATGGTATTGGACGTAATGTATTGACGTGGATAGAGAACTGGTTGACAGACAGGAAGCAGAGAGTTGGAATAAACGGGTACTTTTCAGAATGGCAGGCAGTGACTAATAGGGTACTGCAAGGTTCAGTGCTGAGACCCCAGCTATTTACTATATATATTAGTGATTTAGACGAAGGAATTGAATGTAATATCGCCAAGTTTGCAGATGATACTAAGCTGGGTGGCAGTGTGAGCTGTGAGGAGGATGCTAAGAGGCTGCAGGGGGACTTGGACAGGTTAGGTGAGTGGGCAAATGCATGGCAGCTGCAGTATAATGTGGATAAGTGTAAGATTATCCACTTTGGTGGCAAAAACAGGAAGGCAGCTTATTATCTGAATGGTGACAGATTAGTAAAAGGGGAGGTGCAATGAGACCTATGATGTCATGGTACATCAGAATTGTGAACCTATGGAATTCTCTACCACAGAAAGTTGTTGAGTCCAGTTTGTTGGATATATTCAAAAGGGAGTTAGATGTGGCCCTTACGGCTAAAGGGATCAGTGGGTATGGAGAGAAAGCAGGAATGGGGTACTGAAGTTGCATGATCAGCCATGATCTTATTGAATGGTGGTGCAGGATCGAAGGGCCGAATGGTCTACTCCTGCACCTATTTTCTATGTTTCTATGAGATGTCTGGTGGTCGTCAAAGGCGCTATATAAATGCAAGCCTTTCTTTCTTTCTCTACAGGCTCACATAGGGAGAATGGCAACTTGGGCGAGACACCAAAACACTGACCCGCTATCTGGCAATTGCGAGCATGTTCTGACTTTTCTCCAACACGTTAAGCGGCTCCCTGACAGCGTACCAAAGTGCAAAGTGCAAAATGCAACTTTGAATTAGTTTTTCATGCACAGCTACACAGTTGTCTCATCGTTGCTAAATTCATTCTGAAGTACAAAAGTACACAAAATAAATGCCCATTATAACACTTTACCTTGAAGTGAATATTTCCTTAATTTCCAGTGTGTGGTTTTTCTTATCAGTTCCTTTCTAATTTGTTCATTGATCCCTTGTCACTTATCCTGTATATTGTCTAAAATGTATAACCATTTTGCAGATTCTGGTAAATATAAAAGCTTTCAATAAAGTTCCTCACAAAAGGAATTGGATTTCAAGGTGAAATATAAACTTTTTTTTAATTGGCTGAAGGAAAGCAAGCAGTTTAAGTACTTTTCAGGGAAGTGATGTCACGACGGGGAGCTGTACTGAGTGGAATGGCCCAGGCAGCAGTTCTGGGGCCCGTACCATTCTGAGTTCAATTAACGACTCGCATTCAGGAATCCAATGCAAACTGGTCAAATTTGCAGATGGTACTAAAGTTGGGATAGCGGTCATGTCAGAGGGAATAGCCAAGAACCTATGAAACAATGGCCCTGAAATCCCGGCCTCCCCGGGTCCAGATGGAGTGTGTACAGAGTGTGTAAGGACCAGGGAAGGCATTGCAAAAGCCGGTTTTCAGCGTACAATGCGCATGTGCTGAAAACCGGCTTTTCCAATCTGTCAAGCTGGAGCTGTCAAACAGATCTCGCACACATCAGGAGCGAGGACATTTGCACGGGCAAGATTGCAATATTTACCCATATCTTGCCCAGCAAATGTCCTCAAAATTCTTGCACCTGATAAAAGCAGGCGCATAGCCTACGTTCACAGGCGTAAGAGTTTAAAAACATACAAAAATATAATTAAATTAAATTAAAAAAACACATATTATTTTAAAAACCCTGCCCACCATGTTATATTTATTTTTAATCATAATTAAAAATCCTTTTTAAAAACTCAGAAAAAAAAAATTCTCTCAGATATTTATTAACTTTAATTTCAATTAATTTTAATTATGTGAGCTGTGTTTTTTATTTTTTATTACACGTGTTTAGTGTCTTTGTTTTTTTTTCTCATTGATAGCAATGAGAACCAGTAGATACGGAGTTCTCATTGCTATTAATGAGAAAGCTGTGGAATACTTGTACCTGATTGGCTGAGCACTCGCATGTGACTGCGGCGTCTCCGTGGGAACCTGGAGGACGGGAGCGCGCTTCGCAGCGCGGGAAGCGAAGGCCCTCCCCACCGGAATCGTAGGCTCGTCCCGGACCACCCGGTAAATTCGTAGAAATGTTTCAGGTCGGAGGCAATTCCCCGGGGGAAGCGCCCAACCGCAAGTTCAGCCCCAATATAACAACATTATGGGCAAGCAAATGGCGGATGAAATTCAATACAGCCAAGTGCAAGGTATTATATATTGGCAGGAAAATTGGATGTCACAAGAAGACCGTGGATAGCAATAGTTATAGGTGAAATGAAGATGGACAGGGACTGATAGTAGAGTTGGCACCGAACATCGAAGACCACTGTGCAGTCGCAATAAACAAAGCAAACTGATAAATTACATCGCTAAGTCCGCTGAGTCTAAGTTGCAAGGTAACTTGCGACAACTGTGCAGTGCCTTGGTCAGAACTAATTGCGGGAAATTATTCCATGATTATGTTTTTTATGAATTGCCATTAAAGCAGCATAAGAGAGCTAATCAAATTCTGAATGGTCACTTTGCTGTCAATAGTTACAACTTTAACTGGCCGGTAAACACAAAGGGGTGAATTTTTAACCGGCATTGCGGAGCAGCTGCCTGTTATACGAACATTTCTTTTAAATAAAAGTCGGAACGTTTCTCTAATGGGCGACTGGTTGCAATGCCAGTATTACTCCCAGAAATACCATTCCGACCACAGGTTCCTCTGCACTCTATAGTATCAATAACTGAGAAGAAAGGCAGACAGTTGGATCTGCTCATAGGCTTCTCCCGACATGACAGAGTAACGGAGGTGAAGGTGAGGCTTCAACGGGAAGAGGGAAAAGGGCAAATCCAAAATAATATTTCAATTCCCGGGCTTCAAGCACTGTGCATCCAATAGTCGCCCAGTGTCCGATGACGGTGCAGGACATTTATATTATGGTGCTTTTCTGCATAAAGTGGGGAATCGAGGTCGCTCATCCACATTCTATCGCTCGAAGTGGATACACAGGGGAGCGTCATTAAACGTTCTGTTGTTCCAAACACTGCCTCAAACTTCTCCCAACTGCTAGAATTCTGGAATCTGGGCGACAACACAGACAATTCCAATGGTTGACCTTTAGAAGAGATCACTTTTGCTCCCGTTATCAACAACAGCTTGAATTTCTAGGGTGCTTTTAATGTAGAAAAATGTCCCTTGATGCTTCGCAGAGATGCAAGGAAAAATAGACGCTGAGCGAAAGAAGGAAAGATTAGAATGGATGAGCAAACACTTGGTTAAAGAAGTGGACTTTCAGGCATGGAGAGGGGGAGAAGGCAGGAGAATTTAAGGTGGGAATTCCAGAGTGTGGGATCTACACAGCTGAAGCCACGGCCACCAATGGTGTGACACAGGGCCCTCAATTTTAACATTACCCCCTGCACTACCACCCCATGCAAGAAAAGGTTGGGCGAGTGGGTCAAATCTGTAATAATTGAAATTGTGCCTCCAAGCCACTACATTCCCAGCTGCTGTAATATTTATCAGGCCCTGGATGAGGCACCCAGTAAAAGCAAGCGGGGGCCTACAGTGATTCAAAAGTCACAGTCCAATGATGTCATCAGCACTGCCACATAATGCTAAGGTCCACACAGGGGGCCTCCCAACACGGCAGGAGGAGCCAACTGGACAGCAGAAGCCCAGATAAGTTTTAAAAGCTTTTCCTGTCTTTGAACTCCTTGTGGGTCAGGAGGAACAGGATCGCTGCCCCACCCCAGACCGACAGGGAGTCCTTGGGGCTCCCCAGTCCCAGCATCCCCACCATCCTTCATTCAAAGGAAACGCCGGCTTGCCCCTCCCACTGCAAGCCCAGGGAATCCCCTTCACCCACTGACTGCCAGGGACCTCAAGTTGCTGGAGAAATACCACCAACGATGTCCCCACAAGATCCTACAAATCCCCTGGGACGACAGGTGCACCAACATCAGTGTCCTCGACCAGGCCAACATCCCCAGTGTTGAAGCACTGACCACACTCGATCAGCTCCGCTGGGCAGGTCACATTGTCCGCATGCCAGACACGAGACTCCAAAAGCAAGCGCTCTACTCGGAACTCCTTCACAGCAAACGAGCCAAAGATGAGCAGAGGAAACGTTACAAGGACACCCTCAAGGCCTCCCTGAAAAAGTGCAAGATCCCCACCAACACCTGGGAGTCCCTGGCCAAAGACCCACCCTAAGTGGAGGAAGTGCATCCGGGAGGGCGCTGAGCACCTCGAGTCTCGTCGCCGAGAGCATGCAGAAACCAAGCGCAGGCAGCGGAAGGAGCATGCGGCAAACCAGTACCACCCACCCCTTCCCTTAACAACTATCTGTCCCACCTGTGACAGGGACTGTGGCTCTCGTATTGGACTGTTCAGCCACCTAAGGACTCATGTTAAGAGTGGAAGCAAGTCTTTCTCGATTCCGAGGGACTGCCTATGATGATGATGATGACATAGCCACCAGATATCCACTCCCGGCCGCCCGCTGGCGTCAGGCGGGACTGCAAATATTTATTCAAATGAGTCCCAGCCATGAAGATTGGCAGGGCCTGCACATCCCTGACCTTGCCAGGTTCATCACTTGCTACTTGGTTCCTTCGCACCTCTCCCCCCGCCCCCGCCACAGTGTTAAAATCGAGGCCAGAGGCAGAAGAATGGAGTTTGTGATGCGGGGTAGAGGGCGGGGGGGGGCGGCTGGACGGGGGATACAGGTCTCAAGGAAGTTGCAGAGATGGGGAGGAGTGAGCCCGTGATGATATTTAATCATGAAAATTTGAGACATTGGAGGACCGGGTGGGAATATAGGAATATAGGCCAACGAGAAAGGAGTAATGGATTGGCAGGACTTGGTGTGGGATCGAAACTGAACAACAGAGTTTTAATAAGCTGAATAAGCATGGCCAGGAAAACACTGAATAATCGAGTCTGGTGTTTAGAAATGCATGGATGAAATCAGCGGCAGATGAGCTGAGGTTAGGAGTGGAGACAGATGATGTTATGGAGATAGAAGTGGACTGTCTTTGTGATATGGGATCAGAAACCCGGTCTGGGGTTGAACTGGACATGGAGACGGTAACTTCATCTGGAGACAGTGGCTGGAGTGGGTGCTGGAGGCAGTGTCAAGGGTACGGAGTTTGTGGTGACTCTACACGTGATGGTGCAGGAGTGGGAGAAAAAGACATTGCTATCTATGCTCTGGCTATGATCAGATGGGTAATAGTAGAAGGTCAGTCCAGTATGTCCACCGGGAAGTGTCCACCCACCTTCTGGGTCTTCAGCTTCGGCAGAACTGCAGCCAGTGAGCAGTCTACTTTTTAAACAGAAGTATTGGGGTACAGGAGCAAGGAGGTCATACTACAGTTATACAGGGCCTTGGTGAGACCACACCTGGAGTATTGTGTGCAGTTTCGGTGTCCTTACCTAAGAAAGGATATACTTGCCATCGAGGGAGTGCAGCAAAGGTTCACCAGACTGATTCCTGGGATGGCAGGACTGTCGTATGAGGAGAGATTAGATCGACTAGGCCTGTATTCACTAGATTTCAGAAGTACGAGAGGGGATCTCATTGAAACGTAAAACATTCTGACGGGATTGGACAGACTGGATGCGGGGAAGATGTTTCCCCTGGCTGGGAAGTCCAGAACAAGGGGTCACAGTCACAGGATACGGGGTAAGAAATTTAGGACTGAGATGAGGAGAAATGTTTTCACTCAGGGTGGTGAATATGTGGAATTCTCTACCACAGAAGGCTGTGGAGGCCTATTCACTGAATGTATTTGAGAGGGAGATAGATAGATTTCTAGAAACAAAAGGCATCAGGAGTCCGAGAGCGGAAGTCCGTGAGTTCGGGAGGCCAGGCGTCCGAGGAGCAGGAGATAGGTGAGGAATTCACTTCTGACAAGGATCGGAGAGTCGGAGGAGTGGGCAGTTTAAAAAGAGCGGGAGTCGGAGGAGCGGAGGAGGTCGGGAGCAGCGAGGCTAGTTGCAGGGGCAAAAGGGAAAAAGAAATCGAAGTGTGACGTCACAGCCAAAAGGGTAAGTGATTGGCTGGTGGATTGGTGAGTATTTAATCTTTTTCTTTTTCTTTTCTGATCAGTAAGAAACCTTTGGCGTTGTTATCAATGAGATTAATTTAAGGGTTAAGCCATGGCAGGAGAGCCCAGAACCATGTCATGCTCCTCCTGTGTTACGTGGGAAATCAGGGACGCTTCCAGTGTCCCTGACAACTACATGTGCAAGAAGTGTGTCCAGCTGCAGCTCCTGTCAGACCGCACTGTGGAGCTGCGCATGGACTCATTCTGGAGCATCCGCGATGCTGAGGATGTTGCAAATAGCACGTTTAGTGAGTTGGTCACACCGCAGGTAAAGGTTTCTCAGGCAGATAGGGAATGGGTGACCATCAGGCAGAGCAGTGGAAGGAAGGTAGTGCAGGGGTCCTTGGCGGTCATCTCCCTCCAAAACAGATACACCACCTTGGATACTGTTGGGGAAGATGACTCATCAGGGGAAGGCAGCAGCAGCCAAATCCATGGCACCAGAGGTGGGTCTGCTGCACAGGAGGGCAGGAAAAAGAGTGGGAGAGCTATAGTGATAGGGAATTATATTATAAGGGGAATAGATAGGCGTTTCTGCGGCCACAATCGAGACTCCAGGATGGTATGTTGCCTCCCTGGTGCAAGGGTCAAGGATGTCTCGGGGCGGCTGCAGCACATTCTGGAGGGGGAGGGTGAACAGCCAGTTGTCGTGGTGCATATAGGTACCAACGATATCGGTAAAAAACGGATGAGGTCCTACAAGTGAATTTAGGGAGCTAAGCGTTAAATTAAAAAACAGGACCTCAAAGGTAGTAATCTCAGGATTGCTACCAGTGCCATGTGCTAGTCAGAATAGGAATAGCAGGATAGCTCAGATGAATACATGGCTTGAGGAATGGTGCAAAGGGGAGGGATTCAAATTCCTGGGACATTGGAACCGGTTCTGGGGGAGGTGGGACTAGTACAAACCGGACGGTCTGCACCTGGGCAGGACCGGAACCGATGTCCTCGGGGGAGTGTTTGCTTGTGCTGTTGGGGAGGAGTTAAACTAAAATGGCAGGGGGATGGGAATTTATGCAGGGAGACAGAGGGAAGTAAAAAGGGGGCAGAAGCAAAAGGTAGGAAGGAGAAAAGCAAGAGTGGAGGGCAGAGAAATCAAGGGCAAAAATCAAAAAGGGCCACATTACAACATAAATATAAAAGGACAAAGAGTGTTAAAAAAACAAGCCTGAAGGCTCTGTGTGTCAATGCGAGGAGCATTCGTAATAAGGTGGATGAATTGACTGCGCAGATAGCTGTTAACGGATATGATGTAATTGGGATTACGGAGACATGGCTCCAAGATAACCAAGGCTGGGAACTCAACATCCAGGGGTATTCAATATTCAGGAAGGACAGACAGGAAGGAAAAGGAGGTGGGGTAGCGTTACTGGTTAAAGAGGAGATTAACGCAATAGGAAGGAAGGACATTAGCATGAATGATTTGGAATCTATATGGGTAGAGCTGTGAAACACCAAAGGGCAGAAAACGTTAGTGGGTGTTGTATATAAACCACCAAACAGTAGTAGGGAGGTTGGGGATGGCATCAAACAGGAAATTAGGGACACGTGCAATAAGGGTACAGCAGATATCATGGGTGACTTTAATCTGCATATTGATTGAGCTAACCAAACTGGTAGCAATACTGTGGAGGAGGATTTCCTGGAGTGGATAAGGGATGGTTTTCTTGACCAATATGTCGAGGAACCAACTGGAGAGCAGGCCAACCTAGACTGTGTCTTGTGTAACGAGAGAGGATTAATTAGCAATCTGGTCGTGCGAGGCCCCTTCGGGAAGAGTGACCATAATATGGTAGAATTTTCATTAAGATGGAGAGTGACACAGTTAATTCAGAGACTAGGGTCCTGAACTTAAAGAAAGGAAACTTCGATGGTATGAGGCATGAATTGGCTAGAATCGACTGGCAAATGAGACTTAAAGAGTTGACGGTGGATAAGCAATGGCAGACATTTAAAGATCACATGGATGAACTTCAACAATTGTACATCCCTGTCTGGCGTAAAAATAAAAAAGGAAAGGTGGCTCAACCGTGCCTAACAAGGTAAATTAGGGAAAGTATTCAATCCAAGGAAGAGACATATAAATTGGCCAGAAAAAGCAGCAAACCCGAGGACTGGGAGAAATTTAGAATTCAGCAGAAAAGGACTAAGGATTTAATTAGGAGGGGGAAAATAGAGTATGAGAGTAAGCTTGCAGGGAACATAAAAACTGACTGCAAAAGCTTCTACAGATATGTAAAGAGAAAATGATTAGTGAAGACTAATGTAGGTCACTTGCAGTCAGAATAAGGGGAATTCATAATGGGGGACAAGGAAATGGCAGACCAACTGAACAAATACTTTGGTTCTGTCTTCACTAAGGAAGGCACAAATAACCTCCTGAAAATATTAGGGGACCGAGGGTCTGGCGAGAAGGGGGAACTGACGGAAATCCTTATTAGTCAGGAAATGCTGTTAGGGAAATTGAAGGGACTGAAGGCCGATAAATCCCCAGGGTCAGATAGTCTGCATCCCAGAGTACTTAAGGAAGTGGCCCTAGAAATAGTAGATGCATTGGTGGTTATTTTCCAACATTCCATGGACTCTGGTTCAGTTCCTATGGATTGGAGGGTAGCTAATGTAACCCCACTTTTTAAAAAAGGAGGGAGAGAGAAAACAGGGAATTATAGACCAGTTAGCCTGACATCGATGGTGGGGAAAATGCTGGAAGGAATTATTAAAGATGTAATAGCAGCGCATTTGGAAAGCAGTGACAGGATCGGTCCGAGTCAGCATGGATTTATGAAAGGGAAATCATGCTTGACAAATCTTCTAGAGTTTTTTGAGGATGTAACTAGTAGAGTGGACAAGGGAGAACCAGTGGATGTGGTGTAATTGGACTTTCAAAAGGCTTTTGACAAGGTCCCACACAAGAGATTGGTGTGCAAAATTAAAGCACATGGTATTGGGGGTAATGTATTGACGTGAATAGAGAACTGGTTGGCAGACAGCAGGCAAAGAGTGAGAAAAAACGGGTCCTTTTCAGAATGGCAGGCAGTGACTAGTGGGGTGCCGCAGGGTACAGTGCTGGGTCCCCAGATATTTACAAAATACATTAGTGATTTAGACAAAGGAATTAAATGTAATATCTCCAAGTTTGCAGATGATACTAAGCTGGGTGGCAGTGCGAGCTGCGAGGAGGATGCTAGGAGGCTGCAGGGTGACTTGGAAAGGTTAGGTGAATGGGCAAATGCATGGCAGATGCAGTATAATGTGGATAAGTGTGAGGGGTTATCCACTTTGGTGGCAAAAATAAGGAAGGCAGTTTATTATCTGAATGGTGACAGATTAGTAAAAGGGGAGGTGCAACGAGACCTGGGTATCATGGTACATCAGTCATTGAAGGTAGGCATGCAGGTACAGTAGGCGGTAAAGAAAGCAAATGGCATGTTGGCCTTCATAGCGAGGTGGTTTGAGTACAGGAGCAGGGAGGTCTTACTGCAGTTGTACAGGCCCTTGGTGAGACTACACCTTGAGTATTGTGTGCAGTTTTGGTCTCATAATCTGAGGAAGGACATTCTTGCTATTGAGGGAGTGCAGCGAAGGTTCACCAGACTGATTCCTGGGCTGGCAGGACTGACATATGAAGAAAGACTGGATCTGTTGTGTTCCTAACACAGATGAGACTGCACACAGGGAGGTTAAAGTAACAGTGACCTCAGTCTTTATTAAGACAGTCCAGAGTGAGGAACAGGCCTGAGGGGCTGGCTTATATACAGTGTTCCCAAGGGATGCTGGGATCCCTAGGGACTTCAGGGGATGCGCTCCCTGGTGGTGGAACATGGGAGTGCATGCTTTACAGATACACAACATCGCTCCCCACCAAAGTCAAAGTGAAAACTATTTACAAGGTGAGGTGGTCGGAAGTCTTTCTTTCCCTGGTGGACCGCCTCGGTACAAATGTCTGTTCTGGTGTGTTGGCTGTGCCCTCGCTGGGCTGGCGTGTTGTTGGCCCTGCAGGGCTGCTGGGTGAGCGTGGCCTATCTGGGCTGTTGGGCGTGATGGGTTCGATTTCCTGGTCCGGGTTGATGTCGTTGATCCTTTGGGTGAGTGTTGTGGCTCGAAAAAGGTGATGTCTGCTGTGGGTTGTTCAGGGCAGTCTGTGAACCGCAGCCTCGTTTGGTCCAGGTGCTTTCTGCAAATTTGTCCATTGTCTAGTTTGACTACAAACACCCTACTCCCTTCTTTAGCTATCACCATGCCCGCGATCCACTTGGGACCATGTCCATAGTTTAGCACATACACAGATTCATTCAGATCAATTTCCCGTGACACAGTGGCGCGATCATCGTTTACATTTTGTTGCTGCCGCCTGCTCTCTACCTGATCATACAGGTTTATCCTTTTCATGACTAGCACAGCCGGGGGCACCCCTGTGAGCAAGTGGAGTCTCGTGCGGTTACTGAGTAGTACTCGGGCAGGTGGGTTTGGAGTGAGCCTTCTGTGACTCTTTTGAGGCTCTGTTTGATTGTTTGTACTGCCCGCTCTGCCTGCCCATTGGAGGCTGGTTTAAACGGGGCCGAGGTGACATGTTTGATCCCATTGTGGGTCATGAATTCTTTAAATTCGGCACTGGTGAAACATGGCCCGTTGTCACTGACCAGTATGTCAGGCAGGCCGTGGGTGGCAAACATGGCCCTCAGGCTTTCAATGGTGGCGGTGGCGGTGCTTCCCGACATTATTGCACGTTCAATCCATTTTGAAAAAGCATCCACCACCACCAGGAACATTTTACCGAGAAACGGGCCCGCATAGTCGACATGGATCCTTGACCATGGTCTGGAGGGCCAGGATCACAAACTTAGTGGTGCCTCTCTGGGCGCGTTGCCCAACTGAGCACATACACGGCATTGCCGTACACAGGACTCTAAGTCAGAGTCGATACCGGGCCACCACACGTGGTATCTGGCTATCGCTTTCATCATTACTATACCCAGGTGTGTACTGTGGAGATCCGAGATGAACGGCTCCCTGCCCTTTTTGGGTAGCACTACGCGGTTACCCCACAACAGGCAGTCTGCCTGAATGGACAGCTCGTCCTTTCGCCGCTGGAACGGCTTGATTAGCTCTTGCATTTCAACAGGGATTCTGGCCCAGCTCCCATGCAGTACACAGTTTTTTACTCGGGACAGCAGAGGATCTTGGCTGGTCCAAGTCCTAATCTGACGGGCCGTGATAGGTGATTTATCATTTTCAAACGCTTCCATGACCATCAACAAGTCTGCGGGCTGCGCCACCATCAACAAGTTTGCAGGCTGTGCCATTTCCACACCCGTGGTGGGCAATGGTAGCCGACTGAGAGCATCCGCACAGTTCTCGGTGCCTGGCCTGTGGCGGATGGTATAGTTATACGCTGATAGCGCCTGTGCCCACCTTTGTATGCGGGCTGAGGCATTAGTATTTATCCCCTTGTTTTCAGCGAACAGGGATATGAGGGGCTTGTGATCGGTTTCCAGCTCAATTCCAGCTCAAATTTGAGGCCAAACAGGTACTGATAACATTTTCTTTACCCCGAACACACACGCTAATGCCTATTTCTCAATCATGCTGTTGGCCTTCGACAAGCTCCTGGAGGCATAGGCGACAGGTTGCAACTTCCCCGCAATGTTAGCTTGTTGTAATACACACCCGACTCCGTATGACGACGCATCACATGCTAGCACAAGTCTTTTAAATGGGTTATAAAATACAAGCAGCTTGTTGGAGCATGAAATGTTTCTGGCTTTCTCAAAAACAATTACTTGTTTTTTTTCTCCACACCCAGTTCTCACCTTTACGCAATAACACATGTAGGGGCTCTAAGAGGGTGCTTAACCCTGGTAGGAAGTTACCAAAATAGTTGAGGAGTCCCAGGAACGACCGCAGCTCCGTGACATTCTGTGGCCTGGGCATGTTCCTGATAGCCTCTGCCTTGGTGTCTGTGGGCCGAATGCCGTCCGCCGCGATCTTTCTCCCCAAAAACTCCACTTCTGTTGCCATGAAGACGCATTTCGACCTCTTCAGCCGCAGCCCTATGTGATCCAGTCGCTGGAGGACCTCCTCCAGGTTTTGTAGGTGCTCGACGGTGTCCTGATCCGTGACCAATATATCGCCCTGAAAAACAACCGTGCGTGGTACCGACTTGAGTAAGCTCTCCATGTTTCTCTGGAAGATCGCTGCAGCTGACCGAATTCCAAACAGGCATCTGTTGTAGATGAACAGTCCCTTGTGCGTGTTGATGCAGGTGAGGCCCTTCGAAGACTCCTCCAGCTCCTGCGTCATGTAGGCCGAAGTCAGGTCGAGCTTGGTGAACATCTTGCCTCCTGCCTGCGTCGCAAATAGGTCGTCTGCCTTAGGTAGCGGATATTGGTCCTGTAGCGAGAAACGATTAATATTTACTTTATAATCGCCGCAAATCTTGACCGTGCCATCACTTTTAGTACTGAAACAATCGGGCTGGCCCACTCACTGAATTCCACTGGGGAAATGATGCCCTCACGTTGCAGCCTGTCCAGCTCGATTTCCACTCTCTCCCTCATCATGTGAGGTACCGCTCGCGCCTTGTGGTGAATGGGTCGTGCCTCTGGGACCAAGTGGATCCGTACCTTCACCCCGCAAAAGTTTCCAATGCCTGGCTCAAAAAGGGAAGGAAATTTATTCAGAACCTGGGTACATGAGGCCTCGTTGACATGTGATAGCGCTCGGATGTCATCCAAGTTCCAGTGGATTTTGCCCAGCCAGCTCCTTCCAAGCAGGTTGGGGCTATTGCCCGGGACAATCCAGAGTGGCAGTTCATGCACCGTACCCTCGTAGGTGACCTTGACCATGGTGCTGCCCAAGAGAGTGATAAGCTCTTTGCTGTACGTTGTCAGTTTCGTGTGGATGGGGCTCAGGGCTGGTCTGAGTGCCTTGTTGCACCACAGTCTCTCAAACATCTTTTTACTCATGATGGATTGGCTAGCACCAGTGTCCAGTTCCATGGCTACGGGTAGGCCACTCAATTTTACATTTAGCATGACAGGTGGACATTTCAGCGAAAATGTGTGCACCCCTTGTACTTCAGCATCTGCCTCCTCTCTCTGAGGCTCGAAATTGCTTTGATCCACCATGGACCGATCTTCCTCTGCCACGTGGTGGTTAGCAAGTTTTGCAGAGCTTGCAGCTCATCTGCAATCTCATTGGAGGTGCCCCATTGTTCCACAACTCTTGCAAATATACCCTTTGAAGTGGCATAATAGGCTGAATGGAAGCCTCCACAACGCCAATAAGGTGTGAATTGCCTTGCATTCATCCTTTGTTGCGGACTCTGAGTCATCTGGGTAACCTGAGGCTTGCTGGCAGTTGCAGACTCGTGGTTTCTGCCCTGTACATTTCTGCTCACAAACACAGTTCCAGTTAATTTATGAACATTTCTAGCTCTTGTGTGCTGAGAGATTTGTTTGGTGTTATCACTGATGGACATAAACACCTGTGCTGTCGCAATGGCTTTACTGAGGGTCGGTGTCTCTACAGTCAAAAGTTTTCGTAGGATGGTCTTGTGGCCAATGCTCAGTACAAAAATGTCTCTGAGCATTTGCTCCAGATAGCCATCAAACTCACATTGTCCTGCAAGGCGCCTTAGCTCGGTGACATAGCTCGCCCCTTTCTGACCTTCGGATCGCTGGTACATATAGAACCGATACCTCGCCATCAGCACGCTCTCCCTCGGGTTAAGATGCTCCCGAACCAGTGTACACAGCTCCTCATACGACTTATCTGTGGGTTTCACCGGAGCCAGAAGATTCTTCATGAGGCTGTAGGTCGGTGCCCCGCAGACCGTGAGGAGGACCGCTCTCCTTTTTGCAGCGCTTCCTTCTCTGTCCAGCTCATTGGCTACAAAGTACTGGTCTAGCCGTTCGACATAGGCTTCCCAGTCCTCACCCTCCGAGAACTTCTCCAGGATGCCCACAGTTTGCTGCATCTTTGAGTTGGATTCGTATACTCGCCGCCAGTTATTGTGTTCCTAACACAGATGAGACTGCACACAGGGAGGTTAAAGTAACAGTGACCTCAGTCTGTATTAAGACACTCCAGAGTGAGGAACAGGCTTTAGGGGCTGGCTTATATACAATGCTCCCAAGTGATGCTGGGATCCCTTGGGACTTCAGGGGATGCGCTCCCTGGTGGCGGAACACAACATCATCGACTAGGCTTATATTCACTGGAATTTAGAAGAATGAGAGGGGATCTCTTGGAACATATAAAATTCTGACGGGATTGGACAGGTTAGATGCAGGAAGAATGTTCCGATGTTGGGGAAGTCCAGAACCAGGGGTCACAGTCTAAGGATAAGGGGTAAGCTATTTAGGACCGAGATGATGAGGAACTTCTTCACTCAGAGAATTGTGAACCTGTGGAATTCTCAACCACAGAAAGTTGTTGAGGCTAGTTCATTAAATATATTCAAAAGGGAGTTAATGTGGCCCTTATGGCTGAAGGGATCAAGTGGTATGGAGAGAAAGCAGGAATGGGGTACTGAAGTTGCATGATCAGCCATGATCATATTGAATGGTGGTGCAGGCTCGAAGGGCCGAATGGCCTACTCCTGCACCTATTTTCTATGTTTCTGTGTAAGTATGAGCTGCAGTTTAACCTTCAGAAGGTCTGCTGAACCACTCTTAAGTTTCGAATGAGAGAAAACAGTCAACTATCCTGGCAGGGAGAGGCTGATGAGCAGAACGCCATTCATGCGATTAAAGACATGCACTGTAACCTTGGCTGCCCAATTGCATGTTCTCACAGATGTTCCCAATACAGCATTGTTTGGTACAGTACAGTGCACTGTTTTTCTTTGGAAAGGCAACTAAAAGTTGTGAGCTTTGGAAATTGCAGCAAACAGGCAAAAAATCCATTGTACTTCTGCAATGCAAGCAGTTTTATAATAAAAATAGAGGCTCCAACTGGCACTGCAGCTCCTCTGACGGTTCTAAGAAATCTTCACCATTAATCACGTTGTAGCTAACACGAGGTATTTTGATCAGTTAACGTTGTGTCTCCTTTTGGCTTCTGTGGATTGCTACTGAAATTCATAACCTTTGAGAGGGGGCAGAATAGATTTACAAGAATAGTTCCACGGATGAGGGACTTCAGTGGTGAGGGATAGACTGGAGAAGCTGGGGTTGTTCTCCTTAGAGCAGAGAAGGTTTGAGAAGAGATTTGATAGAGGTGTTCAATATCATGAGGGGTCGGGACAGAGTAGAGAGAGAGAGAGAAACTGTTCCCATTGTTAGATGGGTCAAGAACCAGAGGACAGAGAATTAAGATGATTGGTCAAAGAACCAAAGGCAACATTAGGAAAACCGTTTTTACGTAGCGAGTGGTTAGGATCTAGAATTCACTACCTGAAGGGTGGTGGAGGCAGAATCAACTGTGGCTCTCAAAAAAGCATTGGCTACGTCGGTGGAATGGCACTAGAGGTGCTCTTGCAGAGAGCTGGTACAGGCTCAACGGGCTGAACGGCCTCCGTCTCTGCTGTAACCATTCCATGCTATGAAAAATGCACTGTCCTCCGACAGTGGAGACATTTCATTCCACGGCAATACTTTAAAACTGAAAATCAATTGAACTGTTGTTGCGTCTTTAGTGAAGGAGGCAGTCCTGTGCTGTCTTCAACACACTCATTCATTTTAAATTTATTAAGTGGATGTGAGGATCACTGAAAAGGTGATATTCAAGCTTTAATGATGAGTTTTACATGAGACATTAATCATAGCATTTTAAATCACATGATAAAAGCTTTCATCATAGGCGGTCCCTCGAAGCGAGGATGACTTGTTTCCACGCCAAAAAAAAGGATGAGTTCACAGGTGTTTCAATGAAGGACCCGAACTGCATCCTGAAGGGTGGAAGATGCCTGTACGTGGATTTTTTTAATGTGTGGTGACCGTTGCACACCAGCCACCACACGGGCTTGACAGAGCGAGGTCTTGGGCCAGTGGCTAGGATTACCCAAGACAACTGGAGATCAGCTCTGCTGCACGGACCTAGTGCGCACACGTATCGCAGCGTGGGCTGGGCCCGTATTGCCCCTGGGCTCCTGGCCCCGAACTCACGCCTCTCCTGGGTCCCGATCACGTCCCTCCACAGTCTCTCGCCGCTCCTTCGCCCCGACCTCGCCGCTCCTGCTGTATCTGCCCACCCTCCAATCACCGACCTGGGTCTTGATGACGTCACTCTTCACAGCCGCCGCCCTCCTGCACCAGCTCGCGCTGTACCTTGTAGTGGCCTCCACGCTGCCCATGGCCGTCGCTCGCCGCTCCTTTTATGACCCCGACCTGCCGCTGATCCCTCGCAGGTCGGGGCCTCCACGGGACACAGTTAACGGTTGAACCGCCGCAATTTTCAAATCAGGAGCCACAAAGCTTTACTGAATTACTGGAAGCTCAATATCTGCTTTGAAATTCCCAAGTATCTAATAGAATCATGGAACGGTTACAGCGTGGGAAGATGGCCATTCGGCCCATCGAGCCCGTGCTGATTCTCAGCTAGTTCCGCTCCCCCGCCCTTTCCCCGTAGCCCTGCAATTTTTTTTTCTTCAGGTATTTATCTAACTCCCTTTTGAAAGATCAGATTGAGTCTGCCTCTGCCATCCTTTCAGGCCGTGCATTCCAGAGCCCAACCACTTGCTGCGTAAAAACGTTTTTTCTTACATCACCTTTGGTATTTTTGCCAATCATCTTAAATCTGTGTCCTCTGGTTCTTGACCCTTCTGCCAATGGGAACAGTTTCTCTCTATCTGCTCCGTACAGGCCCCTCATGATCTTGAACACCTCGATCAAATTTCCTCTTATGTGTGCAGTGAAGTCCCATTTTTTGTATCGTTTCCATTCGATGGAGAAAGATGTTTTGCCTCTTCCTGTTTTATTCTAAACCTAATTGAAGGCGGATCAGACAGTGAAAAGTTCTGACAATTTTCACCATCCTCTCCCTCCCCTTAGGAAGATGTCCCACACTGCAGTCAGGGGGAAGAGGCAGCACAGACCAAATAATAAGGGTGACAGAGGGACAGTATCTCGCACACTATCTCATACAGTAACCTAAAGATCTATTGTGTTTCCTCAAGTCTGGAATATATTAAGGTTTATTCTTATTATCAGGAGAAGATGAACTTTAATATTGCAACAAAAGCAAAATACTGCAGTTGCTAGATATTTTGTTTCTCCAAATTGCAATTACACTATTTCTGAATGGTGATGTTCAGGTTTGCTATATTTATAACTTACTATAACTAGAGAAACACAAAATTCATTAAACATTCATCATTGTCAAATCTCCCAGCAACTATTGTGCTTGTATGAGCAGACTGTCTGCTGTGATGAAGTCAGTCCCTTGCTGCCAAAGTGACCTTCCTACATGTCACACACGTTGCCTTTTATAAACTATGCTGTGTGAAGGCTTCAAACTACTGCAGCTAATCCAATTTAGAATATAAAGCTGAGTTAGGCATTTAAAGTGGCCATGTAAAGCCTGTCCTGTATACTTATTTATGATGTCTGGAATATAGCAATGTTTATCTTACTGTCTTTTTCTAAAGTGTGACAGAAAATTAGAATGCATACTTTACAAATCGTTCCCAACAAGTTTTGTTCTTCATTGTTGCTTTTCCAGACATTTTTCAAAGATGTTTCATATATTCCGGAGATGAGGGGGTTGACTTATGAGGAAAGGTTGAGGAGGTTGGGCCTCTAATCATTGGAATTCAGAAGAATGAGAGGTGATCTTATCGAAACGTATAAGATTATGAGGGGGCTTGACAAGGTGGATGCAGAGAGGATGTTTCCACTGATAGGGGCGACTAGAACTAGAGGGCATGATCTTCGAATAAGGGGCCGCCCATTTAAAACTGAGATGAGGAGGAATTTCTTCTCTCAGAGGCTTATTCTGTGGAATTCGCTGCCTCAGAGAGCTGTGGAAGCTCAGTCATTGAATAGGTTTAAGACAGAGATAGACAGTTTCTTAACCAACAAGGGAATAAAGGATTATGGGGAGCGGGCGGGGAAGTGGACCCAAGTCCATGATCGGATCAGCCCTGATTGTATTAAATGGCGGAGCAGGCTCGAGGGGCCGTATGGCCTACTCCTGCTCCTATTTCTTATGTTCTTATGTTCTTATTTAAAAAGTTATATGTGGCAGCACAGTAAGTTCACTGTACGACAGATTGATGTAGAAGTCTGCTTCTTTAAAGGAAAAATGCTTGAAAAAGGATTTCGATTCGAACAATTCGATAGAATTTGGCTTAAATTATTGTGCAAGTGGTACAATATCACATTCCAGTGTGTGTAATGGGATTGAATAAACACTGGCGGATGTCCCACAGCATTACTCTTGGTGTAAGGGTGAGTTAGACATCCACGTATGGGAATGACTGACTGTAGGGGAGTGAGTTGAAAGAGAGGGAGTGCAATAAAAGTCATGCTGAATTGGGAAGGGTTTGAAATATTGTCAGGTAACTAGAGCATAAAATCAAAATAACTTCCAATTGTCAAACATAGAAACATAGAAAATAGATGCAGGAGCAGGCTATTCGGCCCTTCGAGCCTGCACCACCATTCAATATGATCATGGCTGATCATGCAACTTCAGTACCCCATTCCTGCTTTCTCTCCATACCCCTTGATCCCTTTAGCTGTAAGGACCACATCTAACTCCCTTTTGAATATATCTAACGAACTGGCCTCAACAACTTTCTGTGGTAGAGAATTCCACAGGTTCACAATTCTCTGAGTGAAGAAGTTTCTCCTCATCTTGGTCCTAAATGGCTTACCCCTTATCCTTAGACTGTGACCCCTGGTTCTGGACGTCCCCAACATCGGGAACCTTCTTCCTGCATCTAACCTGTCCAATCCCGTCAGAATTTTATATGTTTCTATGAGATCCCCTCTCATTCTTCTAAATTCCAGTGAATATAAGCCTAGTCGATCCAGTCTTTCTTCATATGTCAGTCCTGCCATCCCGGAAATCAGTCTGGTGAACCTTCGCTGCACTCCCTCAATAGCAAGAATGTCCTTCCTCAGATTAGGAGACCAAAACTGTACACAATATTCCAGGTGTGGTCTCACCAAGTCTACTGATATTTGTGCTGGCCTCTTTTCCTGCCACTTCTCTCAATAAGCTTCTGTTTCCATTATTGCTTGGTCCTTCTCCCATGCCAGACACAAAACTTCGAAATAATTCGACCCAAGTTGTCATGTATCTCACACTACTGTACACAACTGTATCTTACCATGCTATACATGACTGTAACTAGATATGACCTGTAACCACAAGCATACCTTACCACCAGGGGTGCACTTGCAGGAGACACTGCATACCTGTCCCACACAGGTATATAAAGGCAGGTCTCAGGCAAGTGTGGCATTCCAGAGCTGTGTAATAAAGGTGCAGGTCCTGAGTGACCTTGGCTTCAGCATGTGCCTCGTGTGAGTCTGTACTGCAGGGACAGGACTTTACACAAGTAAACTGTCAATACAACAAACAAATCAAGAAGTTATCTATTAATTTAAAGAAATTTAAGTCAACTAAAAAGGAACTTGCATTTATATAGCACCTTTAATAACCTCAAGACATCCCAAAGTGCTTCATAGCCAAATAATTGCTTTTGAAGTGCAGCCTCTGTTGTAATGTAGAGGAACGCAGCAGCCAAGTTGTGCTTGGCAAGTTCCCACAAACAGATAAATTACCAATTAAACTGTTCTACTGATGTTGATTGAGGGATGAATTATGGCCAGGACACTGGGAAAATTCCTTTGCTCGTCTTGAAAAGATTCCATGGGATCTTTTACATACACCTGAGAGGGAGCTCAGTTTATTATCTCATTTGAAAGATGGCACCTCTGGCAGAGCAGCACTCCCTCAGCACTGCACTGGAGTGTCAGCTGAGATTATGTGCTCACGTTCTGGAAGGGGCTTGATCCCATGACCACTGAGACAAGGCTGACACAAAATAAATCAGTGAAAATGCATTTCAAACTCTCATATCCCTATGGTGCTCTTCTTGTTCTATTACTTTCTGCACTGGAAGAACGATGCACTAACCATGCTGCTGATTTTATGCTATTAATGGTGATTATTGTTTTGTGTAATGTTACCTATTTCTGTCTCCTGCATTTCAATCACTGTTCCATGCTTATTATGCTAAGAATTCCTCCGTACGGGGTTTTTCAGAGCCATGATCAATGATGTTTGACCTTAAAGTCGCTTGAACACTCTTAGTTCAACTTAACTCTATTTATTTGGAAGATCTCAGACAGCCATGTGAAGCTTAAGATGGCGTTCCTTCACAGACCCTCTCTCGCAATACAGCTCCCTATACCTCCTAGCTAGAGGGCGCTATACATTATATCGATACCTCCTCGCTAGAAGGTGCTATACATTATCTTGTTACAATGTTCTCCGTAGCTGTTGCTCTGTGATGTTGTGTGATAAGGACTGAGAACAATCACTACTATGTGGAGCCCCATCTAGTGGCCTGGCTGAGAAATAATGAAAGCATCCCACAAAGATTGGAACACTATTTGAATGTTTGACGTAGGGTTTCATCGTTGACTGCCTGGATGGGTCTTCAATTTTCTATTGTTAAAACGAGTCGACCTTATCTGCTCCATGTAGATGCATTGAAGAGACAACAAAGTATCAATAAGGTTAAAATTATACCTTAACTCTAGTCCAGTAATAGAGAAGATTTCCATTTATTCATCACCCTATCAGACTTCTCAGAAATTTCTCAAGCACTCCAGACAATGCATTACTTTGAAATGGAGCGGCCGCTATATAGTTACAGACACCAGCTATTATGTTCACTTGTAGCTACCACAAATAGTAATGAGGTGATTAATTAGTTAATCTAAGTGGTATTGGTTGAGGGAGAAATGATTGCAAGGATGATGGGAGAATATCCTTGTCCTCTTTGTATAGTGCCATGGAACCTTGAGCATTAATTCACCTGAACTACTGGAACATACAGAGGGGACCTCGGTTTAACAACTGATCTGGAGAATGGCACCTCTGACAATGTAATACTCCCTTGGTACTGTACTGGAGTGTCAGCCAAACACTTTTATACTAATGATGTAATCCATTGCTGTTAAACACATCAATACATCCATTGAGAATCAATGTCCACCCCTCAACTTTTCAGAAAGCTTTCTTCAAGCTTGGTTGGCTTCTGACTCGATTTAGACAAGAGTGTGTTTGTTGACACTTGGTACCATTGCCAGTGGACATGATTCACAACTATTTCCCCAGCAAGTCGAGATTCTGAACACACAATGTTTACAGTGGTGGTATAACCAAAACTTGAATCCTTTGCACATTTACAAATGAGTTTGTTCTTACGTACTTGTACAATGTGAGGTAAAAAGTGGAAAATGGATTCCAACATTAAGAAAATCCAGAATCCAAGTGGGGTACTGGGTCATATGTGGGTGAAGAATTGTTGCTGTGTGCTCATCTCAGGGACAAGAGTTTAAAACTAACTCACACTGTTGGAATTAAATTCAACTGTCTTCTGGGTTGTAAAGGCCCGATGTTGAAATGATTTTGCGAGGTCTGTTATGTAAGGCTATGACTTGTATTGCTATAGTGGGGTTGAAATTCAGGATCGGGCCCGTTACCGCCGTTTTGCGGCAGACCATGCGGCGGGATTGAGTGGCCGCCGTGTTGCAGCCGATGGGCTGTCACGATCCAAATTCACCTCCGGGAATTTTGCGGGGTTCCCCACTTCCGCCCCGCTGCTGCCAACCGCCCCAAGCGCATCATCAAAGCACGCCCCGTCGATCTCCCGCACCTGCATTCCACTCCGCGCAAAAATTTACCCCAACAAATCCACAAGCCACTGCACGGTACCTCCGACACCTTGTTCTGTGTATGTGAGCCTGCAAGGGGAGGGCGCACTGCCACGGCCGCCATGTTTTTTTTGGTTGGCCGACTTCCCGATCGGCCGGACAATTATGGCCCCAGGTTCGGCCGGGCCGCTAAAGGATTTGAGTACAGGAGCAGAGAGGTCTTACTGCAGTTGTACAGGGCCTTGGTGAGGCCTCACCTGGAATATTGTGTGCAGTTTTGGTCTCCTAATCTGAGGAAGGACGTTCTTGCTATTGAGGGAGTGCAGCGAAGGTTCACCAGACTGATTCCCGGGATGACAGGACTGACATATGAGGAGAGACTGGATCGACTGGGCCTGTATTCACTGGAGTTTAGACGGATGAGAGGGGATCTCCGAGAAACATATAAAATTCAGACGGGACTAGACAGGTTAGATGCAGGAAGAATGTTCCCGATGTTGGGGAAGTCCAGAACCAGGGAATATAGTCTAAGGATAAGGGGTAAGCCATTTAGGACTGAGATGAGGAGAAAGTTCTTCACTCAGAGAGTTGTTAACCTGTGGAGTTCCCTACCGCAGAGAGTTGTTGATGCCAGTTCATTGGATATATTGAAGAGAGAATTAGATATGGCCCTTACGACTAAAGGGATCAAGGGGTATGTAGAGAAAGCAGGAAAGGGGTACTGAGGTGAATGATCAGCCATGATCTTATTGAATGGTGGTGCAGGCTCGAAGGGCCAAATGGCCTACTCCTGCACCTATTTTCTATCTTTCTATGTGTATGATTCTGCCACCAGAAGAGGAGTTGCATGGTGGGGCAGGACGGGACTGGTGGAGAATGCACAGGAGGCCATGGGCAGAGGACTACAGAGCTGGAGGAGACTGCACAGATCGGGAGGAGCAAGGCACATCGAGGGATTTATAAACAAGGACCACCACCTCGAATTTCGGAACTGCCAATCTGATGGCAATGAGTAGGCCCAACAAGGCCCTGAACAAAATTGTGTTCTTCCCATCGTCTGCTGCTAATGGGGTTAGCAGACCTTTTGGGGAAGTTAATCAATCCCCTCTGGATCAATTACCTTTGCATGCTAATGGTTTGGGGCCTCTGAAGCTGGCGTGATTCCCAATGAGAGTTAAAGATGCCTTAAAGCGCAGATTTCCTGCAGTTACCTGGGAACTACTCCAGACAGACCCCCTTAACATGGGGAGGCAAGCAATAGATCCACCCCACCCACACCCTCAAAAGTATTTAACGAACCAGGTTCTGCTCCAAGCTCATGGACACGGGGTGCAAAACATGTTCCCGACACAAATCCAAGGGTCCTGATTTTGAAAATATTTTTAGTTATGTACACATGCCGTGGAAGCATTTTCCTTTCCTTTGATGCTTTTGGAACGATTCTTTTAAAGCCTATCGGGCTGTAGAGAAAGTACAGTACATGTCTTTAGCGTTTGACCCAGTTGTTTCAAAGCTATTAAAAGAAAATATATTACCTTTCATCCTTCAAAAGGAGAAAGCATTTTATGTAGAACTGGAGTTGTTACCTTGATTGGTCATTCATCAAAATGAAGCTGTACTTGCTGCAACTCCTTAAACAGCAGTCCAACACATATACTTCCAGTTTTTGTTCCAAATGGGTACAGGTGCACTCAATTTGTTTATTCTTTCAAGTTTGACAGGGCAGTCCAGATGATTTCTAAAATATAATACCAGAGCAAATACTTTTATAACCATCATCATCATCATCATCATCATTGGCGGTCCCTCGAACGAGGATGACTTGCTTCCACGAGTTCACAGGTGTTCCGATGAAGGACCCGATGTTCCAGGTCCTGAACTCCAATTGAGGGGGTGGAAGATGCCTGTGCGTGAATGTTTTTAACGTGTGGTGTCCGTTGCACACCAGCCACCACACGGGCTTGACAGAGCTAGGTCTTGGTCCAGTGGCAAGGGTTAACCAGGACGACTGGAGACCAGCTCTGCTGCACGGACCTAGTGCGCACACATATCGCAGTGTGGGCTGGGCCCGTGCTGCCCCTGGGCCCCTCGCCTCTTCTGGGCCCCGAATCCTCATCTGTCGCACCTCCGCCATGATCTCTCGCCGCTCCTCCGCCATAAACATTCACCGCATCTTGGCACAAACACTCGCCGCTCATCCCTCCCGACCTTCTCACTCCTCTGTACCTGGGCTCTGCCGATGTTCCTGCCCACACGCCAAAACGGTGACCAGGGTTTTGATGACGTCTCCCAGTCGCCCATCTCAAAATATTATGGTATGATTGAATGAGAAGTTTATATTCCCAATCTGGGAAAGTATGTATTTAACTACAAATAAACATTGGGGAAGTATTTTGCTTGCTTCTTAATTCAGATGACACTATCTTGTACAAGAGTGGATATAGTAGAATCTGCAATGTCTTGCTCTATAATATTCACATTCACATTATTATAAGTAACACTTTTTATGTAGCATTTTAAGACCGTGAAACATCGCAAAATGCTTCACACAATAAATAATTTTGAAGTGCAGTGACATGGCAGCCATTCTGTACCAGCAAGACCCCACAAAAGCAATGACCAGTGAATCTACGATTTGCTTGTGAGGTTAAGGGAGAAATATTGCACACAGAAGAACTCCATGCTCTTCTTATAGTGTCAAGTCATCTTTAATATCCACCAGAACAGGCCGATGAAGCATTGTTTTACCATCCTATCTGAAGGATGGTACCTCTGACAATGCAGAGCTCCCTCAGTACGGCACTGGAGTGTCAGCGCATGCCTTTCTGATCTAGAGATGAGAATACTTCCAATTTAGCAAGACTGACAGGCACATACAGCGACTTTGTTTAAATTTTCATTGGACAGTATGAAATCCAGAGTGCTATGTTAAGATACTCTAAGCAAAAATATGACGAGGCCCATGCAGTAGTAACTCGGCTTTCTTTCAACTCACAGCCAATGAGAGAGAAGTATCAGTTTGTACTTACATCAGCACAGCTCCAGTTTGAACTGTTATGCCTTGAACACTGTGTTGTCCTTTATTAGACACAAATTCTATTTGCCTTTCTGCTTGAAATAACAGTCAAAAAGCAATGCAGCTTATTTTGTCCAACAGGAATTTCACATTTTCTATTATGCCTGAAGAACAACCTTATGAATGTCTTGCTTTACTGCATTCATGAATAAATTTCTTGACTAAAGATCATATTTAAATACAAAAGTCAATTGATGATGCTTATCAATCCTACTTTGAAATGATCATCATGATCATCGAAACGAGGATGACTTGCTTCCACGCCAAAAAGGGATGAGTTCACAGGTGTTTCAATGAAGGACCTAATATTCTAGATCTCGAACTACATCCTGAAGGGTGGAAGATGCCTGTGCGTGGATTTTTTTAACGTGGGATGACCGTTGCACACCAGCCACCACACAGGCTTGACAGAGCTAGGTCTTGGTCCAGTGGCAAGGTTTAACCAAGACTAACTGGTGACCAGCCCTGCTGCAAGGTCCCAGTGCGCACACATATCGCAGTGTGGGCTGGCCCGTGCTGTCCCTGGGCTCTCACCTCTTCTGGACCCCAGATTCACACCTCTCCTGGGCCTCGGTCATTTCCCTCTACAAACCCTTGCCGCTCCTTCGCCCCTCCTGCTATGTCTGCCCGCACTGCAATCAGTGGTATGCCCCCGCACGCTGCTCCCTCCAATGGCCCCGGCCTATTGATGGATGCAGGCGAAGAGGTTAATTTCAGCCTTCTAATGAAGTGGTTGGCAGAAATTGTTTGTTGACTATAAAGCAGTTAAGCCCAATACACCAATTGGGGAGCTGATTCCATTTCACTTGCACGTGAAATAGTTTTTTTTAGTTCCAATACGAACTATAGAAACTGCTATTTCATTGAGGAAATATTTCCGTTTTAAAGAGAATGATATTAAAATATGGAAGACCTTTTGCAATCTTACTTTCACAGTCCTGAATAATTTCAAGAAACACCAACCAAATGTGCTGTTAGTGTGCAAATATTACTTTCCTGAAAACCCCATGGCCTCTGTTCTGAAACCGCAGAAGAAAACTGGAAACAATTATCTAAACACGAGTACCAATTTTCTTTTGCACATTGATTTCAATCCAAGATTTTCAAAAATGGCTGAGAATTCCTTGGAGTTGAGAACAAATATTCCATGCCTATCACTGGGATCACCAACAATCTCCTATCAGGAAGTAAACACATGAAGGAAAGCCTGAAATGTATCACGGAAATTGCAAATGAACCAGAACGTTGCAATTCCACTGCATATCGGGAATAGCCAAAGTGTAGCAAGGCTAACAGCTGCAAACTTAAACAGTCAAAGTGACCATGGAACTTTCAGGTTATCAGTTTGAGTATAGCACGATGTTGAACAGATCTAATCAATGTGTGTGCTGTACATAACAACAGCAACACTGCCGTTAGTTTCATTAATAACTACATTTAAAACAATTTATTTATCTTTCATAGGGTATTGAAGTTTTGAGTTTATAGACTCTTCTCATTACATAAATCATTCCCGTGTCAAAGGGCCCAGCTGTTCTGCTGATGCTGTTTTACACCGGCTTCCTGATGATTGTCAAGAGCACCCCCAGGGAGACGCTGGTCCCTCGAGTCCCTGTCTGTGGGAAACAATGACTTGCAACACAGCATCTTTAACATGGAAAAGTGTTTCAATGCACCTTGGAGATACCTGGACGGGAAGCTGGAGTTTTGGAGGAAGGTGGCCAAAGACATGGTTGAAGAGGCAGGTGGGTGAAGGGAGGTCCGAGTGAAGAGCTCGGAGAGTTAGGGAAGGTGAGAAACTGATGAGGTAGGAGGGTGAGTGGAGGCGGGCAAAGGTGCCGTTGAACAGATAGAATGATTAGGGATGGTGACCTAACGTATGGTTACAGGTTTCGAGGAGGCTTGTGAAAGTGATAGGGTAGAGGGCTTTAGGAATGGAACTGGGGTATATTGACAATCACAAGACTTTTCCATCAAGAACGTGCTCCACCTTTTCTCCCCACCTTCTCTCAGCCTGGCAAAATTACAACATGCCACTTTCGTAACCAGTAATCATTCATTTTAAAATAAATTAGTGAATTTCTGACAAACAAGGTAGAAAGAGTTATTGAATTGAACAGAGATGATCAAGATATGGAAAAGTAATATTTGTACAAATTAATGTTGCTGGATAGAATGTGCAGGATTACAATTCTCCAATTATGACAGTACCCTATGGGGGAGAAATTCGGCTGCTTTGCACCTCCCATTAGCGCCTGCGGGGGGCAGTAACAGGGTGCTAAGGGGTTACCGACCAGTTGGGGCGAATTCAGCGACGTCTGCAAACTTCCCTGGCAGTTTTGCGCTGGTGCTACCACTTACCGCCTCGGTCTCTAGCACTCCGTAGATCGTGACGTTGTCAGGTGCGCAGTGCCCCGTTACCGGTCCGGATGTGAAATTGGCTCTCGCCCCCTGTAGCATCGCCGGGCGTCAACAACGACAGCAACAGGAGGCGTGGTCACCTCGGCCGGCCATTCGGGGCGCGATAATTAAAGGCAGTGGAGGTCAGGTCGGCCAAACTTTATTCTTCGCAACAGTCTGGCGCCTGCTGAAAGTTTTTGAAGCCTCCTTGCGAAGCCCTCCTCTCTGAGAGTGATGGGGGCATTAATGGCCGTCACGCAGGTCCCTGGCCCAACAGAACCAAGAGGAAGAATGTTGCAAACCATCATTGGCCCTTCCCTTTAATCGAGAGAAGCAGCCTCTGATGCCGGGAGCACTGCAGTGTACATTCTTCAGCGCTCAGCCACTGCCGCCCCTCTCGCACCCTTTAGCGCCCTCAGGGAAGTGGTGAGTGCTTGATTTAGCGTTCCACTTCCCTCTTGGAGCGCCAAAGCTGAAGTTACCGGGATCCAGGCGATAATATTCCACGATTTCAAAAGTTATCGCCCCAAACAAGGCGCAACGGAATTTCTAGCCCTATAATTGCACTAACTTGTTGCTAAGCAAACATGACTAAGGGAGAATCAGAGGTTAAGCCAGGGATGGTGGATTCAGAAATTAGGGGTGCGTGCAATAAAGGTGCAGCAGTTATAATGGGTGACTTTAATATGCACATAGATTGGGCTGACCAAACTGGAAGCAATATGGTGGAGGAGGATTTCCTGGAGTGCATAAGGGATGGTTTTCTAGACCAATATGTCGAGGAACCAACGAGGGGGGAGGCCATCTTAGACTGGGTGTTGTGTAATGAGAGAGGATTAATTAGCAATCTCGTTGTGCGAGGCCCCTTGGGGAAGAGTGACCATAATATGGTGGAATTCTACATTAGGATGGAGAATGAAACAGTTAATTCAGAGACCATGGTCCAGAACTTAAAGAAGGGTAACTTTGAAGGTATGAGGCGTGAATTGGCTAGGATAGATTGGCAAATGATACTTAAGGGGTTGACAGTGGATGGGCAATTGCATACATTTAGAGACCGCATGGATGAACTACAACAATTGTACATCCCTGTCTGGCATAAAAATAAAAAAGGGCAGGTGGCTCAACCGTGGCTATCGAGGGAAATCAGGGAAAGTATTAAAGCCAAGGAAGTGGCATACAAATTGGCCAGAAATAGCAGCGAACCCGGGGACTGGGAGAAATTTAGAACTCAGCAGAGGAGGACAAAGGGTTTGATTAGGGCAGGGAAAATAGAGTACGAGAGGAAGCGTGCAGAGAACATGAAGACGGACTGCAAAAGCTTCTATAGATATGTAAAGAGAAAAAGGTTAGTAAAGACAAACGTAGGTCCCCTGCAGACAGAATCAGGGGAAGTCATAACGGGGAACAAAGAAATGGCGGACCAATTGAACAAGTACTTTGGTTCGGTATTCACTAAGGAGGACACCAACAACCTTCCGGATATAAAAGGGGTCAGAGGGTCTTGTGAGGAGGAACTGAGGGAAATCCTTATTAGTCGGGAAATTGTGTTGGGGAAATTGATGGGATTGAAGGCCGATAAATTCCCAGGGCCGATGGTCTGCATCCCAGAGTACTTAAGGCGGCGGCCTTGGAAATAGCGGATGCATTGACAGTCATTTTCCAACATTCCATAGACTCTGGATCAGTTCCTATGGAGTGGAGGGTAGCCAATGTAACCCCACTTTTAAAAAAAGGAGGGAGAGAGAAAACAGGGAATTATCGACCGGTCAGCCTGACATCGGTCGTGGGTACAATGATGGAATCAATTATTAAGGATGCCATAGCAGCGCATTTGGAAAGAGGTGACATGATAGGTCCAAGTCAGCATGGATTTGTGAAAGGGAAATCATGCTTGACAAATCTTCTGGAAATTTTTGAGGCTGTTTCCAGTAGAGTGGACAAGGGAGAACCAGTTGATGTGGTGTATTTGGACTTTCAGAAGGCTTTCGACAAGGTCCCACACAAGAGATTAATCTGTAAAGTTAAAGCACATGGGATTGGGGGTAGTGTGCTGATGTGGATTGAGAACTGGTTGTCAGACAGGAAGCAAAGAGTAGGAGTAAATGGGTACTTTTCAGAATGGCAGGCAGTGACTAGTGGGGTACCGCAAGGTTCTGTGCTGGGGCCCCAGCTTTTTACATTGTACATTAATGATTTAGACGAGGGGATTAAATGTAGTATCTCCACATTTGCGGATGACACTAAGTTGGGTGGCAGTGTGAGCAGCGAGGAGGATGCTATGAGGCTGCAGAGTGACTTGGATAGGTTAGGTGAGTGGGCAAATGCATGGCAGATGAAGTATACTGTGGATAAATGTGAGGTTATCCACTTTGGTGGTAAAAACAGAGAGACAGACTATTATCTGAATGGTGACAGATTAGGAAAAGGGGAGGTGCAATGAGACCTGGGTGTCATGGTACATCAGTCATTGAAGGTTGGTATGCAGGTACAGCGGGCGGTTAAGAAAGCAAATGGCATGTTGGCCATCATAACGAGGGGATTTGAGTACAGGGGCAGGGAGGTGTTACTACAGTTGTACAGGGCCTTGGTGAGGCCACACCTGGAGTATTGTGTACAGTTTTGGTCTCCTAACTTGAGGAAGGACATTTTTGCTATTGAGGGAGTGCAGCGAAGGTTCACCAGACTGATTCCCGGGATGGCGGGACTGACATATCAAGAAAGACTGGATCAACTGGGCTTGTATTCACTGGAGTTCAGAAGAATGAGAGGGGATCTCATAGAAACGTTTAAAATTCTGATGGGTTTAGACAGGTTAGATGCAGGAAAAATGTTCCCAATGTTGGGGAAGTCCAGAACCAGGGGTCACATTCTAAGGATAAGGGGTAAGCCATTTAGGACCGAGATGAGGAGAAACTTCTTCACCCAGAGAGTGGTGAACCTGTGGAATTCTCTACCACAGAAAGTTGTTGAGGCCAATTCACTAAATATATTCAAAAAGGAGTCAGATATAGTCCTTACTACTCGGGGGATCAAGGGGTATGGCGAGAAAGCAGGAATGTTCAGCCATGAACTCATTGAATGGCGGTGCAGGCTCGAAGGGCCGAATGGCTTACTCCTGCACCTATTTTCTATGTTTCTATCCGCGTGCTAACTCGGCTCAATTGAGGAAGCTGGAACCTCAGGCTGAAGCTGTGTGTCATTTTTCCGAAGCCGGAAATTTTTACTCTGTCTCTTTGAATCAGAATACCTGGGAGAGCTCTACTCAGTATTTTAGAATTTTCAGCGTAAATCTGCCCTGTCCACTTTGTTATGCATGTTAACTGGGTTTTACCTGCCACCGGAGGGCGCAACAGTCGGAGTCCTAATGGTCACTGGCAGACACGTGCAAGCCGGGTATATAATGTTGGCAGCCATGTTGAATCCTCACTTTGAGAGCAAATAAACTGGAGTAAGGTCGTGCCTGAACTAGCTCACCGTACTTAGCCTTGTGGAGGTATTCGATACTTAACACATTTTTTTCTTGTCAGATCAACTCAACTTTGAAAATTCACAACAGGATCATGGTGTTACTTTATAAATACAACCATTGCTGTGCAGCAAGCCTGTCCTCTTCTTGTTCGGATATGATTAGTATCTGAAGTGATCTTCCTGTCTTTGCCATTTTGTGTGAGGCTCCTTAAATATGAAAATATGGAGTCATCAGCATAAACCTGTATGTCATGTCAAAAAGCCAGGTTGGCTCTATCAACTGGAAAAGACCTGATTTCGTGACATATGCACTGGACCTGTCTTTGGACAGCTTAAATCATGTTGAACAGAAACCAACTGTTTCTCATTCCTGGACGAGGATCCCGGTGCTCTGAGACAACAGCAGTTCAGCGCCAATCGGCCAACTGCAGCTATAGGACATTGCGAACCATGTGCTAACAGACTTGCTTGATATGTCACCAGGGCGTGTTTTTCCCAGCTCAGAGATGAAACTCAACCACTGCCTTCGCTGCGGCCCAGAAATCCCGGTCGGCTGCATCCCGCGGGCGATCGGGTAAAAAACTTTAAAAAGATGCGCGCTTACCTGTTGCTGTTGTGCCAACGCGAGTTCCCGGTCCTGAGGCCTCCACAGACTGCGCGTTGCAGCGCGTGCACATTGGGACGTGCACAGGGCTGGAGCTGCAGTCACATGGCTCTGGGCAGCCAATCAGGTAAAGTATGTTCTCATTCATCATAATGAGAACTCCGTAAGTTGGAGATCCCATTATTATGAGGACGCGTTACAAGGACATCCTCAAAGCTTCTCTGATAAAGTGCAACATTCCCACTGGCACCTGGGAGTCCCTGGCCAAAGACCGCCCGAAGTGGAAGAAGTGCATCCGGGAGGGCGCTGAGCACCTCGAGTCTCATCGCCGAGAGCATGCAGAAATCAAGCGCAGGCAGCGGAAGGAGCGTGCGGCAAACCTGTCCCACCCTCCCTTTCCCTGAACGACTATCTGTCCCACCTGTGACAGGGACTGTGGCTCTCGTATTGGACTGTTCAGCCACCTACGGACTCATTTTTAGAGTGGAAGCAAGTCTTCCTCGATTCCGAGGGACTGCCTATGATGATGATGATATTGTGAATGAGAACCCCCCCCCCCCCCCCCCAAACACCTAGAACATTCTTAAAAAATAGAAAAAATACACTACATATTTTACATTAATTTTTATTAAAGTTTTTTAAATTATGCTTTGAAATAAATTTAATGTAGTGGGCAAGGTTTATAAAAATGAAATGTGTTTTTTAAATTTTATTTTTTATGTTTCAAATGTATTTTAAAACTTTTACGCCTGTGGAAGTAGGCTATGTGCCTGCTTTTATCAGGCCCAAGTGTTTTCAGGACATTTGCTGGGCAACATATGGGTAAATACCGCAATCTTGCCTGTGCAAATGTCCTCGCTCCCGAGATACGGAGGATCTGTCGAGCTCCAGCTTGACAGATCGGAAAAGGTGGTTTTCAGCGCATGTGCATTGTGCACTGAAAATGGCTTTTGCGATGCCTTTCCAGGTCCGTGCACACTCCGTACACACACCGTACACCATACACACTCCGTACACACCCCGTACACCATACACACCCCGTACACCGTACACACCCCGTACACACTCCATACACCGTACATACCCCGTACACACCCCGTACACCACACACACTCTGTGCACACTCCGTAAACCATACACACTCAGGAATGTGTACGGAGTGTGTATGGTTTACGGAGTGTGCACAGAGTGTGTGTGGTGTACGGGGTGTGTACGGGGTGTGTACGGGGTATGTACGGTGTACGGAGTGTGTACAGGGTGTGTACGGTGTACGGGGTGTGTAGTGTGTACGGAGTGTGTATGGTGTACGGGGTGTGTATGGTGTAAGGAATGTGTACGTACACCATACACACTCCGTACACACCCCATACACCATACACACCCCGTACACCATACACACTCCGTACACACCCCGTACACCATACACACCCCGTACACCGTACACACCCTGTACACACTCCGTACACCGTACATACCCCGTACACACCCCGTACACCACACACACTCTGTGCACACTCCGTAAACCATACACACTCCGTACACATTTCTTACACCATACACACTCTGTACACACTCCGTACACACCCCGTACACCATACACACCCCGTACACCGTACACATCCCGTATACACTCAGTACACCGTACACACTCCGTACACACTCCGTACTCTGTACACACTCCGTACACCGTACACACTCCGTACACCGTACACATCCCGTATACATCCCGTACACCATACACACTCCGTACACACTCCGTATGGACCTGGGGAGGCTGGGATTTCTGCCCCATTGTTTACTGGAGAAGGGTGACAAGCATATGAATTGAAAACAAGTAGTTCCCTTTGTCCTCCAAGTTATTTATCAGCCATGAATCAAACACTTACATTCAGACGTGTACCCAACCTGCATCCAAGAAATGCATCATTCTGAATGAGCCGGTATGAACTCTTCCAAAGCATTTTTGTGACAGCTGATATTAATTAACATACCACGGACCGTCTGGAAGAATGTGCAGGACACTTAGTTCGATCATAAGAGAACAATTATCAAAAACAAGCATAACACAAAACCGGGCTGAGGAAAACAGAATATGGTGCTCGCACCTTACCTTTCTGCCATCTCCGTGCAGCAGTAGGAATCTGAATTTCTCCATATTTTTGTACGTTACATAATCTCCACCAGCATCACATAAAATATTGCGAACTGCAGTCCATCAGTAAAACAGATACAATTCTTACCTTTCTGCATCTTAACAACAATAATTTGCAATTACATACTGCCGCAGCGCGAGTTGGTGCAGGAGGGCGAGTGGATTGGATGTCACCGTAATCAGGTCAGTGATTGGTGCAGCAGGAGTGGCGAGCTCGGGGAGTGGCCAGACATTGCAGAGCAACGTGATCAGGGCCCAGGAGAGTCGTACGTTCGGGGCCCAGGGGCAGCACGGGCCCAGCCCACACTGCGATATGTGTGCGCACTAGGTCCGTGCAGCAGAGCAGGTCTCCGGTCGTCCTGGTTAACCCTTGCCACTGGACCAGGACCTAGCTCTGTCAAGCCCCGTGTGGTGGCTGGTGTGCAACGGTCACCCCACGTTAAAAAAATCCACCCACAGGCATCTTCCATCCTTCAGGATGTAGTTCGGGATCTGGAATATTAGGTCCTTCATTGAAACACCTGTGAACTCATCCCTTTTTGGTGTGGAGCAAATCATCCTCGTTTCGAGGGGCCGCCGAAGAAGAAGATAACGGGGACAAAATTCGGTACCGGGGGCGGTAACCGAGGCGAGGCGGGACTTGCTGCGGCGGTAAAATTGAGGTTCCCGCCCCCGAGAAGAAGTGGAGCGCAATGGCAGGGGTGCTAACGGCAGGAATTTTCCAGCGCTGTGCGGAGAGCCACCGAATGTTGGCGGGGGCACAGGGCCCTCTCCTTCTTTCTGTTACAGGAGAGAGGGGGGCTGTGAACTCTGCAATTGGGAGAAGGTGCCATCACTTCACCACCGGGGAGCAGGATGCCGTGGCAGCAGCCTGGCACAGGAACGAAGCGCCGGGCTGCAACATCGCGGCACGGACCCCGCCAATTGGATAAGGCAAGTTCGCGACAGGTAAGTCAGCCATTTTAGAAAAAGTGCGTGCCGTTCATTCCCCTTTAATTTTTTCCCCCACGAGCAGAGTGAGGCGCGGTTCGTGGCCCACAAGCTGGCACGGCCTCACGGGGCGATAACGTAGTCATTACCGGCGCAGCAGTGGGGGGTGGGGGAGGGGGCGCTATTGGTAGGAGTGGGGCGCAACCGGATCTCACTGACGCTAACTCCCACGGAATTTTGTGGGAGGCAGTACGACCCTGTGCCCTAGGCGAGAAGTCGTTTACGCGAACGGGAAGCGCAAACCACACGGGTTTCAAACATAGAAACATTTTTAACATCGAAAAATGTCCCAAGGCACTTGCAAGGTGGGGGAAGGTTGTAAGGCTGAAGGGCCTCCTCGTAGGACTGCTTTTGGGCACGGCCAAGGGTGCCATCAGCCGGTCCAGGCAGCAGGCGGTCGAGAGGGTCATTCAGTCTGACTGCCTGCCTCTCTTCCGCGGTTACATCCGAGCCAGGGTGTCCCTGGAGATGGAGCACGCGGTGTCCACCGGTACGCTCGCGGCCTTCCGCGAGAGGTGGGCGCCGGAGGGACTGGAGTGCATCATCACCCCCGGCAACCAAATTCTAATTCGATCCAGTTGACTGTCGAAAGTTTAGTTTGTTTAATTGTGTCGGTTTTAGTGCCCCCCTTTAACCAGGGGGCACTTGATTTACTTGTTTTACAGATGCAACTTAAGATAGTTGTAAGGCTGAAGGAAGTTACAGAGATCGGGTAGGATAAGGCCATGGGGGGGATATACAAGGTTGAGAATTTTCTATTTGAGGCATTGGGGCTTGGGAGAGAATGCTGGTGAGTGCGGTTTTATGGGCAAATGCCACTTGATGCGAGTTAGTGTATGGGCAGCAGACTTTTGGATGAGCTGAATTTTATGGAAGACGGAAAATGGGAGGCTGGCCAAGAGATCGTTGGAGTAATTGAGTCTGGAAATGTCAAAGACATGAACGAAGGTTTCAGTGGGAGATGGGCTGATGGTGGGCAATGTTCTAGAGGTGCAAATAAAAAGACGTGCATTTGTATAACACCTTTCATGGCCTCAGGGGGGTCCCAAAGCACTTTCCAGCCAATGAAGTGAAGTGTTGTAATGTAGGCAGCCTTTGTGAGGGAGAGGATACAAGGAATTGGGTAACACAGGATGTTGAGGTTGCGAACAGTTTGGTTCAGCCTGAAATAGTGCCTAGGGAGGTGGCTGAAGTTAGTAGAAAGAGAATGACATTTGTGGTGAGAGCTGAAGACAATGGCCTTGGTTTAGTTGGAGGAAGTTGCAACTCATCTAAGACTGTATATTGGTCCAGCAGTTTGACTGCACAGAGAAAGCGGAAGGGTCGAAAGAGGTGGTGAAGAGGTAAAGGAGCATAAAGAGGCATAATGTACCATGGTCAACTTCACAGTTAATGTTGTGTATGTGGGTTAAGGATATCTCCTCGTGGCTGGAGAAGAACTTGGAGTGGGAGGGGGGAGGATCCAGTTGTCGTGGTCGATGTAGGAACCAATGATATAGGTAGAACTAAGAATGAGATTCTGCTGAGAGAGTTTGAGGAGCTCGGATCTAAAGTAATAAGCAGAACCTCAAGGGTAATATAATCTCTGGATTACTCCCTGAGCCACGGGCAAATTGGCATAGGGTCAAGCAGATCAGAGAGTTAAATGCGTGGCTCAAAGAGTGGTGTGGGTGGAAGGGGTTTCAATTCATGGGGCACTGGCCCCAGTACTGGGGAAAGAGGGAGCTGTTCCGTTGGGACGGGCTCCACGTACCCGGGCTGGGACCAGTGCCCTGGTGAATCGAATAACTAGCGCTGTAGATAGAATTTTAAACTAGAAAATGGGGGGGGGAGGGGGGAGGATGGGTGGGGGAGAGGGGAGATTTAGATATCTAAATAGAAAGGTCAATGCAATAGAGCAGTGTAATGATTTGGGTAAAAATACGCAGAGTGTGACATGAAAGGACAGATAGTTAACGGTAGTAGTGCAGCACAGAATACAGGCAAAGCAGGGAATAATGGTAAAAAAATGAAAGGCTCCTTATCTGAATGTGCGGAGCATTCGTAACAAGAGAGACAAACTAGTGGCACAAATAGAGATTAATGGGTTTGATCCAATAGCCATTACAGAGACGCGGTTGCAAGGTGTCCAAGGTCGGGACCTAAATGTTCCAGGGTACTTGACATTTTCAAAAGACAGGCTGAATGGTAAAGGAGGAGGGGGGAGGGGGATACCCTGATAATAAAGGATGACATAAGCACAGTAGAGAGAAAGGATCTTGGTCGGAAGATCAGGAAGTAGAATCAGTATGGGTGGAGATAAGGAATAACAAGGGGCAGAAAACACCGGTGGGAGTAGTATATAGGCTCCATAACAGTAGTTATACCGTTGGATAGAATATTAATCAAGAAATAGTAGGAGCTTGTAACAAAGGTCACACTATAATTGTGGGGGATTTTACTTTTCATATAGACTGGACAAATCAAATTGGCAAAGGTAATCTGGAGGATGAGTTCATGGAATGCTTTCGGGACAGTTTTCTCGAACAATACATCATGGAACCAGCCAGGGAACAGGCTATTTTAGATCTTGTATTGTGTAATCAGACAGGGTTAATTAGCAATCACATAGTAAAGGATCCTCTGGGGCAGAGTGATCATAATATTATGTTTCAGAGTGACTTGCCTAAGTCTGAAACTAGAGGCTTAAACTAATATAAATCCAATTATATAGGTATGAAGGGTGAATTGGCGAAAGCCACCTGAGGAAGAGTGTTTGAAGATCAGGCCCTCAAATCTGCCACCAAGCTCATGGTCGACAGGGCTGTAGTAATACCCGCCCTCCTGTATGGCTCAGAGACGTCGACCATATATATTAGACACCTCAATACCACCAACGATGTCTCCGCAAGATCCTACAAATCCCCTGGGAGGACAGACGCACCAACATTAGTGTCCTCAACCAGGCCAACATCCCCAGCATTGAAGCACTGACCACACTCGACCAGCTCCGTTGGGCAGGCCACATTGTTCGCATGCCTGACACAAGACTCCCAAAGCAAGTGCTCTACTCGAAACTACTATAAGGCAAGCGAGCCCAAGGTGGGCAGAGGAAACATTTCAAGGACACGCTCAAAGCTTCGTTGATAAAATGCAACATCCCCAGCAATAATATCTGAGAGTCCCTGGCCAAAGACCCTAAGTGGAGGAAGTGCATCCGGGAGGGCGTTGAGCAACTCGAGCCTCATCACCGAGAGCATGCAGAAAACAAGCGCAGGCAGCGGAAGGAGCGTGCGGCAAACCAGTCCCACCCACCCCTTCCCTCAACGACTGTCTGTCCCACCTGGGACAGAGACTGTAATTCCCATATTGGACTGTTCAGTCGCCTGAGAACGCACTTTTGGAGTGGAACCAAGTCTTCCTTCATTTCGAGGGACTGCCTATGATGATGATTGGAAATGTAGATGAAAAGGTATGGCAGTAGTTAAGCAGTGGCTAGCATTTAAAGAAATATTTCATAATTTTCAACAAAATACATTCCATTGAAAAACAACAACTACACAGGAAAAGTGATCCATCCGTGGCTAACTAAAGAAGTTAAGGATAGCATTACGTTGAAAGAAGAAGTTTATAATGTTGCGAAGAATAATAGTAAGCCTGAGGATTGGGAGAGTTTCAGAAACCAGCAAAAGATGACCAGAACTTTGATAAAAAGGGAAAAAATGGAGCATGAGAGAAAACTAGCAAGAAATATACAAACAGAAGAGAGCAGCAAAAGTAAACAGAAACATAGAAACATAGAAAATAGGTGCAGGAGTAGGCCATTCAGCCCTTCTAGCCTGCACCGCCATTCAATGAGTTCATGGCTGAACATGCAACTTCAGTACCCCATTCCTGCTTTCTCGCCATACACCTTGATCCCCCTAGTAGTAAGGACTTCATCTAACTCATTTTTGAATATATTTAGTGAATTGGCCTCAACAACTTTCTGTGGTAGAGAATTCCACAGGTTCACCACTCTCTGGGTGAAGAAGTTTCTCCTCATCTCGGTCCAAAATGGCTTACCTCTTATCCTTAGACTGTGACCCCTGGTTCTGGACTTCCCCAACATTGGGAACATTCTTCCTGCATCTAACCTGTCTAAACCCGTCAGAATTTTAAACGTTTCTATGAGGTTCCCTCTCATTCTTCTGAACTCCAGTGAATACAAGCCCAGTTGATCCAGTCTTTCTTGATAGGTCAGTCCCGCCATCCCGGGAATCAGTCTGGTGAACCTTCGCTGCACTCCCTCAATAGCAAGAATGTCCTCCCTCAGGTTAGGAGACCAAAACTGTACACAATACTCCAGGTGTGGCCTCACCAAGGCCCTGTACAACTGTAGCAACACCTTCCTGCCCCTGTACTCAAATCCCCTCGCTATGAAGGCCAACATGCCATTTGCTTTCTTAACCGCCTGCTGTACCTGCATGCCAACCTTCAATGACTGATGTACCATGACACCCAGGTCTCGTTGCACCTCCCCTTTTCCTAATCTGTCACCATTCAGATAATAGTCTGTCTCTCTGTTTTTACCACCAAAGTGGATAACCTCACATTTATCCACATTATACTTCATCTGCCATGCATTTGCCCACTTCACCTAACCTATCCAAGTCGCTCTGCAGCCTCATAGCATCCTCCTCGCTGCTCACACTGCCACCCAACTTAGTGTCATCCACAAATTTGGAGATACTACATTTAATCCCCTCGTCTAAATCATTAATGTACAGTGTAAACAGCTGGGCCCCCAGCACAGAACCTTGCGGTACCCCACTAGTCACTGCCTGCCATTCTGATAAGTCTCCATTTACTCCTACTCTTTGCTTCCTGTTTGACAACCAATTCTCAATCCATGTCAGCACACTACCCCCAATCCCATGTGCTTTAACTTTGCACATTAATCTCTTGTGTGGGATCTTGTCGAAAGCCTTCTGAAAGTCCAAATACACATCAACTGGTTCTCCCTTGTCCACTCTACTGGAAATAGCCTCAAAAAATTCCAGAAGGTTTGTCAAGCATGATTTCCCTTTCACAAATCCATGCTGACTTGGACCTATCATGTCACCTCTTTCCAAATGCGCTGCTCTGACATCCTTAATAATTGATTCCATCATTGTACCCACGACCGATGTCAGGCTGACCGGTCTATAATTCCCTGTTTTCTCTCTCCCTCCTTTTTTAAAAAGTGGGGTTACATTGGCTACCCTCCACTCGATAGGAACTGATCCAGAGTCAATGGAATGTTGGAAAATGACTGTCAATGCATCCGCTATTTCCAAGGCCACCTCCTTAAGTACTCTGGGATGCAGTCCATCAGGCCCTGGGGATTTATCGGCCTTCAATCCCATCAATTTCCCCAACACAATTTCCCGAATAATAAGGATTTCCTTCAGTTCCTCCTCCTTACTAGACCCTCTGACCCCTTTTATATCCGGAAGGTTGTTTGTGTCCTCCTTAGTGAATACCGAACCAAAGTGCTTGTTCAATTGGTCCGCCATTTCTTTGTTCCCCGTTATGACTTCCCCTGATTCTGACTGCAGGGGACCTACCTTTGTCTTTACTAACCTTTTTCTCTTTACATATCTATGGAAACATTTGCAATCCGTCTTAATGTTCCCTGCAAGCTTCTTCTCGTACTCCATTTTCCCTGCCCTAATCAAACCCTTTGTCCTCCTCTGCTGAGTTCTAAATTTTTCCCAGTCCCCGGGTTCGCTGCTATTTCTGGCCAATTTGTATGCCACTTCCTTGGCTTTAATACTATCCCTGATTTCCCTTGATAGCCATGGTTGAGCCACCTTCCCTTTTTTATTTTTACGCCAGACAGGAATGTACAATTGTTGTAGTTCATCCATGCGGTCTCTAAAGGTCAAACATTGGTCCCTTAGAGACTGAGACAGGAGAAATTATTATGGGGAATAAGGAAATGGCAGAAACGTTGAACAGATATTTTGTATCTGGCTTCACAGTAGAAGATACAAAAAGCATACCTAAAATGGTGGGGAACTAAGGGTCTAATGAGGGTGGGGAACTTAATGTAATTAATATAAATAGAGAAACAGTACTAGAGAAACTAATGGGACTAAAAACCGACAAATCCCCTGGTCCTGACGGCCTACATCGTAGGGTTCTAAAAGAGATGGCTGCAGAGATAGTGGATGCTTTGGTTTTAATTCTATAGATTCTAGAATGCTCCCAGCGGATTGGACGGTAGCAAATGTAACACCGCTGTTCAAGAAAGGAGGGAGAGAGAAAACAGGAATCTACAGGCCAGTTAGCCTGACATCAGCCATCGGGAAAATGCTGGAATCCATTGTTAAAGAAGTGGTGTCGCGGCACTTAAAAAATCATAACATGACTAGGCAGAGTCAATATGGTTTTATGAAAGGGAAATCGTGTTTGACTAGCAGGGTAGATAAAGGGGAACCAGTGGATGTAGTATATTTTGACTTCCAAAGGGCATTCGATAAGGTGCCACATAAAAGGTTATTACACAAGATAAGGCTCATAGGATTGGAGGTTATGTATTAGCATTGATAGAGGATTGGTTAATGGACAGAAAACAGAGAGTAAGGATAAACGGGTCTTTTTCAGGTTGGCAGGCTGTAACTAGTGGGGTGCCGCAAGGATCAGTGCTGGGGCTTCAGCTATTTACAATCTATATCAATGACCTAGGTGAAGGGACCGAGTGTAATGTATCCAAGATTGCTGATTTTACAAAGCTAGGTGGGACAGTAAGCTGTGAGGAGAACACAAAGTGTCTGCAAAGGGATATAGATAGACTGAGTGAGTGGGCAGTAAGGTGGCAGATGGAGTATAATGTAGGGAATGTGAGGTTATTCACTTTAGTCGGAAGAATAGAAAAATTGAATATTTTTTAAATGTTGGTGTTCAGAGAGATTTGGGGGTCCTTGTGCAAGAAACACAGAAAGCTAGTGGGCAGGTACAGCAAGTAATAAGGAAGGCAAATGGCATGTTGTCCTTTATTGCAAGGAGGTTGGAATAAGAGTAAGGAAGTCTTGCTACAATTGTACAGGGCCTTGGTGAGACCACACCTGGAGTACTGTGCACAGGTTTGGTCTCCTTATCGAAGGAAGGATATACTTGCCTTGGAGGCAGTTCACTAGACTGATTCCTGGGATGAGAGGGTTATCTGATAATGAGAGATTATGTAGAATGGGCCTATACTCTCTGGAGTTTCGAAGAATGAGAGGTGATTTCATTGAAACATACAAGTTTCTGAAGGGGATTGACAGGGTAGATGCTGAGAGGTTGTTTCCCCTGGCCTAGAAGTAGGGGGCATAGTCTCAGGATAAGGGGTAGGCCATTCAAGACAGAGATGAGGAGGATTATCTTCACTCAGAGGGTTGTGAATCTTTGGAATTCTCTGTCCCACTGGCTGTGCATGCTGAGTCTCTGAATATATTCAAGGCTGAGATAGATACACTTTTGGAGTCTCGGGGAATCAAGGGATATGGAGATCGGGCGGGAAAGTGGGGTTGAAGTCGATGATCAGCCATGATCTTATTGAATGGCGGAGCAAGTTCAAGAGGCCATATGGACTACTCTTGCTCCTATTTCTTGCGCTCTTATTATATTGGTTAGATCGATGTTGGTGCTGCGAGAGGGGTGGAAAACTGATTGCAGAGATTAGAGCAGAGAGTTGAGAGAGAGCTGGGCATGAATTTGGGAGTTAACAAAACATTCATGAACCTTGGTGAGGAAAGGGAGGCTGGAGATGGGGCAGGAGTTAGTGAGGACAGAGGGGTTGAAGGTAGATTTTATGAGGAGGGTGATGAGATTGATAAATTTTTGTCAGGTAAGGGTATCAAGGGATATGGAACTAAGGTGGATAAATTGAGTTGAATTATAGATCAGCCATGATCTAGTAGAGGGCAGAGGGCTCGAAGAGCTGAGGGCCTACTCATGTTGATACGCTCCTGTAACTAGGTGCAGGGCTTTAGGAAGTACCACATCCACTTATGCAGTTTTAAGTTTTAAATATACCTAAAATGAAATATGGTTCGTATCAATTGCACTGTCAGGAACTGTCCCTGACTGCACAGTGGTCCAAAGCATCTCACCTTGCAATTTAGCGAATGGGCTGCTAAAGTACTAGCCAACGTGTGTTCTTTGCTTCCTTGAATGGCAACACAATAATGGACACAAAAAGTACATCAGAAGTTGATATATATATATATATTTTCCAGTTTTTACCTGTGATTTCTTGAAAGCACTGATCCTTGCTGGGGGTACAGTCCCACAGATGCTAGTCAGCCCTCAGCTACCTCACTCAATCAATTTTCATGTATGAGTTCATCTTGAGTATTGGCAAGCTACTTAATTGTGGAAGGCAACAGCCCCAACTCTTATTCTCACCCTGTAATGTATGCAACACTATGTAACCAGCATTCTACTGCCACCAGAGGGCGTATCTGTTGGAGTCCCAGGGGATCCGAGCATTCCTTGGGAGCACTGTATATAATTAGGTCTCCCAGGTCGTACCAACACTCTGGAGTTAGAATAAAGAGACTAAGGTCACACTTACTCACGTCTACAGTACTCAGTTACATTGCTTTATTTGAGACATAACATACCCCATATTACAGCAGGGGGTCACTGGATAGCAATCAGATGTGAGAACCTTGGCTGAATACTCCCCTCTCTAGCTCAGGGAACTGAGGCCAATTGTAGCACCACAAACCACAGCCCCAACTATGGTCAGATAATTCAGCACAGACTTTTGCGTTGCTATGGCATGTAAGCCGATACCAGGCATTTACTTTAGGCACTTGGCTATTGGGTGAGCTCGAAGTATACTTAAAATGACTATTTGCATTGCTCCCTGAATAAAATATATTTCCTTTGAGCTACATGGACTGAGATGTGTTGTAAGGACTTGTTTTCGTGCTGATGTGTCGAATGACAATAACATCTGGCATTACAATTTCACAAACGTGTTACTTCAGCCTGAAGATTAAATCCACACTCAGGCCAGCCATTCAAAGCCACACATTCTAATTGGAAAGAATGTAAGAGACATAAGTTGACAGTTCCCTGTTATTTTCTACCCGGAAGGCGCGAAGTTGAATATTAGCCAGTTCAGAATAGTTTCTGCGATTTTCAAACTTGATATAAACATAAGAACATAAGAATTAGGAGCAGGAGTAGGCCATCTAGCCCTTCGAGCCTGCTCCGCCATTCAACAAGATCATGGCTGATTTATCTGTTCTATAAACTTCAGGCCTTCAGGTACATGCCACTTATGGGGACCACAGGAAGTTGATGTCATGTAATTGCAGTCCACTTGTCCATGTTGTTTATACTGATATGTGGTGTATGTATTTAATCTTTATTAAAAGTGCAGCAGTTTTAGGGAAAGAATGTATACTCAGATCACAAAATAATGACTGATGATGGAGGCCATTCGGCCTATCTTATTACATCCGTCCAACGATATCCTAAAGACCCCCCTTCTCCTTCTCTACTCTGTCCAGGAGTTCATTCCAAATGTCAAACATTCTTTTTGTCGAGAGTAACTAAATCAAGAAGAAATACGTCAGTCCTAAATGTGCCTTTTATTAGTTTGAATCTGCGTTCCCTTGTCCCACTCATATAATCTTCCAGATTTACTTTTTCTGTACAGTTAAATATCTTTTATAGGGTCATCTCTTGGACATCTCCTTTTCAGGCAGAAAAGTCCAAGTTACTTCATCTTTTCTCATAATTCAGATCTCGAGCAGCAGGGATCACCCTTCTGGCTTCTATCAGCACTGCCTCCAAAGCTCGACACTCTTCCTAGTCATCATCATCATCATAGGCAGTCCCTCGGAATCGAGGAAGACTTGCTTCCACTCTTAAAATGAGTCCTTAGATGGCTGAACAGTCCAATACGAGAGCCACAGTCCCTGTTCTGCCTTTGACTCGAGTGTTCTCAACTCCATCCCGCAGCATGCTGCCCGCCACCATCCTCAGTAAAACCCCAACACTGCACAAGGTAGAAAAAGCCATAAGACAGCTTAAGGACAACAAGGCTACGGGAGCGGATGGAATCCCTGCTGAGGCACTGAAGTATGGCAGAGAGGCACTGTTGGCGCGAATACATGACCTCATCTCTCTCATCTGGAGGGAGGCGAGCATGCTGGGAGATCTCAGAGATGCAGTAATCGTGACCATCTTTAAAAAAGGGGACAAGTCCGACTGCGGCAACTACAGAGGAATCTCCCTGCTATCAGCCACTGGGAAAGTTGTCGCTAGAGTCCTCCTCAACCGTCTTCTCCCTGTGGCCGAGGAGCTCCTCCCGGAGTCACAGTGTGGATTCTGTCGCCTACGGGGCACAACAGACATGATTTTTGCAGTGCGACAGCTGCAGGAAAAATGCAGGGAGCAGCACCAGCCCTTATACATGGCCTTCTTCGAATTACAAAGGCCTTTGACACTGTCAACCGCGAGGGGTTATGGAGCATCCTCCTCCGCTTCGGATGCCCCCAAAAGTCTCCTCTTAGTGCCTCATTGACCACGACTGAAACCGTACTGGTTATGATTTGTTTTTTTATAGATAGCGCAGCAATACAGGTATCATGTACTTTTACTTGGAGAGAACTCACAACATTTTCTTGTCAGCTATTTTCTTTATGCTGTTTCTGTAACTGGGGAGGAGGGGCTGGCGTGTGTGCACAAATGGTATGCAGCGCAGATAAGATGTGTTCGAGTAAAATGGGATGTTATGGAACTGTGAAACAACGGGACACAACACAACTGTGCAATGTAAGTGTGCTGAACTTTACATGCCCATTAATCTACAGCACCTCACATATATAGAAACTATTTAGTTGGGTTCCTGAATTCATATGAAACTAAATGGTTTACTCGATTGCCAAGCGTGTGATTAAATAGCACTGACTGAACTTTTCAAATTTCTCTGATGCAGGAAATATTTGAACAACGAGCTACTGGCTGAGCCATAAACTACACATTTGATCTTATTTTTTATCCAGTAGGATAGATCACTCAGCAGTTTCCAGCAGCAAAACTACTGATAAAGGTTAGGATAGACGATCAGTAAATTCTGAGGGCATGCTATAATTTTAGCAATCATTTATCGAGATTTATGTTTGCCTTAGCACATAAAAAATTAGAGGGCAAAATTGCCGTGCGTGTGCCCGATTGGGGGCGGGTAACCTTCTGGGGCCATGACTTTTAGAACCCGGTGTGGAAATCCCACTCCCACCATGGAATTGTCCTTACTGCCCCTCAAAGGAAGCGGAGCGAAATCTCGAGCAATCCACTTCCTTTTGGGGCGGTAACCGGGGCGCTACTGGGGCGTTGAGGAAAGCGCTACGCGGGTGCTCCATGTAGCGCTGACACGCTTCAACTCCCCTTCTCTTTGATTAAAGGGAAGGGCCCCTGCGCACACTGCAAGGCCTCTGATGGCCTCCACTAGGCTACCAGGGCAGCATGCCACTGCGCCCCCCGAAGGCGTTAACGGGGCTATAAAAGGGGGCAATTTTTCCCCCTTAGCATTAGTCATGATTGCTCCTTCACGGCAAACGGGCCAAAGGGGGATAGAGGAAATGTTACAGGGACACCCTGAAAGTCTCCGTGAAAAAGTGCAACATCCCCACCGACACCTGGGAGTCCCTGGCCAAGGACCGCCCTAAGTGGAGGAAGTGCATCCGGGAGGGCGCTGAGCACCTCGAGTCTCATCACCGAGAGCATGCAGAAACCAAGCGCAGGCAGCGGAAGGAGCGTGCGGCAAACCAGTCCCACCCACCCCTTCCCTCAACCACTGTCTGTCCCACCTGTGACAGGGACTGTGGCTCTCGTATTGGACTGTTCAGCCACCTAAGGACTCATTTTTAGAGTGGAAGCAAGTCTTCCTCGATTCCGAGGGACTGCCTATGATGATGTTGATCAAAGAAAAGAATTATGAACCCTATTTAAAAATCTAGAAAAAAAACGAATAAAAATTATTAGCAAGGGTTTACAGGATCCTAGAACAGTCATAAAGTGTAAGGAAAAATGCTAATTATATTGTCAAATATACGATTTATTCAGTGCAAGTAGGTTTTTGTTTAATAGCACATAAATAGTTGAATTTATAAATAATGTGCCTAATTATTGGAAAAATATTAAAGTTACCAACAGTATATCACAGAAAGGTGGGATGACAGTTTGAACTAAATTCTGAAAGTGTAGAGTTCACAGTTCACAGTTCAGCTGGGTTGTCAGGGATGTAAGAATTGGAGGTAAAGCACTTCTGTTCGGGAGGGGGAGAACGATTTGATGCCAAGCACCTTTGCACAATCTCATGGGCCTACAAGGAAGCACTTTGACAGTTATTGATGGAGGTCTGGGAGAAGGTTAACCGTCATCCCTTTGATCAGAAAATAACATGTGGCCCAGAGAGGCTAAAAGCCAGAGAGGCACTCAATTTAAATAGTAAAAGGAAGAGGACAAATAAAAATCTGTTACTGAAGCCTTTTCAGATTAATGCATTTGATAATTTAACGAGTTAGTGTAGTGGGATTCGATCTCTTCTGTGTGGGAGATCCCCTGAAAATGTTAACAAACTCCAGGGACTTCAGTCAAATATTTACATACTACCGAGACTCCCTGTAAATAGTAACACATTCCCCGGGAAACTGTGGTCTCTCTGAAAATACTCACACACTTCTGGGAATCTCTTGTGTACTGGGATCCTTGCCAATACTAATACACTCGCAGGTATAGACATGTAGGCTGCTGTAGGAGAGCAATGGCTGACTGCAGTGCGGGCAGCTCCAGCAGGAGCTTCGAGATCGGGGCGGAGGAGCAGCAAGAGTTCGTAGAGGGATGTGATTGGAGCCCAGGAGAGGCGAGAGTTCGAGGCCCAGAAGAAGCGAGGGCCCAGGGGCAGCACGGGCCCAGCCCACCCTGCGATATGTGTGCGCACTAGGCCCGTGCAGCAGAGCTGGTCTCCAGTCGTCCTGGTTAATCCTTGCCACTGGACCAAGACCTAGCTCTGTCAAGCCCGTGTGGTGGCTGGTGTGTAACGGTCACCCCACGTTAAAAAAATCCACCCACAGGCATCTTCCACCCTTCAACATGTAGTTTGGGATCTGGAATATCAGGTCCTTCATTGAAAAACCTGTGAACTCATCCCTTTTCAGAGTGGAAGCAAGTCATCCTCGTTTCGAGGGACTGCCTATGATGATGAGGCATGTCACTCTGCTTTGCTTTAGGATCAGTTTGAACCTTAATACCCAATTGAAACTTGCCAAGTTTAGCATCAGTGCAAAAGTGAAACTGCTTTGCACTGGACTAATCTTTGATGTAAATTTCGTAGAAGACGTATCTACGAGGGCTTGAGAACGTTAAAACTTAGACAATAAAGAGTGCTGAAAAGCTCCTTTTTGAAAGAAGATACCATGTGTGTTATGTTATTTGGGGGCGAAGTTGGCCCTTTCTACGCCGCGTGAGCGCCTCCGCAAGACCATTTTTGCCTTGGGGGTAGGGGGGTGCTACCGCCTCCCGGGAAATTACCCGGGGGTTTGCGGAGGGGTTGCAATGGCAGCGCCGTGCCCCGAGCTGCCGCACAACCGCCGATGATGTCATCATCGTACGCGGTGACCCCCCCGCTCACCGCCCCGCGGGTCGCGAAGCTGGCCGACATCCGCTCTCGAGGCAGTGATTAAAGGGGAGGGGGCCAGCGCCCTGGGCCACCATCTTTTTTTTTTTGTCGGCCAACTCTCGGGTCCGGCCCGGCACACACCGTCTTGGGCGGGGGGGCCGCTGGCCCGGTCGCACGTCGCCCTGATGGCCCAGTGGAGTCCATCGGAGGCCTTGCAGAGTGGGCAGCGGCCCTCCAATTTAATCCAAGGTGGGGGGGGGGCGCGTTGAAACATGTCAGCGCTATGCGGAGCCTCGGCGTAGCGCTGAACATTTCGCCCCAGTAGCGCCCTGGGACCCGCCCCCTCAGGAATGGAGCGCGGGAGGTTGTGCTCTGCTTCCTTTGAGGGGTGGTAAGACCAATTCAGTGGCGGGGGTGGGATTACATGCCGGGCGCTAAAGGTCCTGGCCCTGGAAGGTTTCCGCCCCCAATGGGGGCGCGGGGCAATTTCGCCCCCTTTATTTGTTATGTATGTTTCTTTAATGTGATCAGAAGATAATTCATAATGCGGAAGGCCATTCAGCACGTCTTAGTACATCTATCCCGAGAGATCCTCATGACTCCCATCGTCGTATCCAACTGGTTTTGAAGTGACTCCAGAGTTTTGGCTTCCACTCTTCTCTATAGAGGTCTATTCTATGCGTTGATGGGGTGTCCTTACTCTGTGCGTTGGATATAATGAAATAATAACCATATTTATAAAGAACAGGTTTATAATTTTGCCACACTTAGCACACAGAGACCGCCATTTCCTATTGTAAAAATATCAGGGCAGATAGCGACTTGGAGAATTCTGTCACTGACGGGGCCACGCGTTCAAGAGCAATTATAAATTGCACACACAATGCTTTTCAAGGACTTTATATATTTTATTTAGAATTATTTGGAAATTATGTTTATTTTCTTTTTGACGTTCTATTCTCTGAGCTCCCTCATGTCCCGTAGAACTGCTGGGCCAAAGCTCTTTAGTTAGTACACAGCAGCGATCCTCGAGGCACCTTTATCGATGTTGTATATGCAGACTATGGATGGACTCTCTGTGGAGTCACTGTGTGGTTGCATAAGATGGAGACTTGTTTACCTGATGTACTATCAATAAGGTTTACACTGTGTATATACATGCTGGCACCACTAGAGGGTGCAACTGGTGGAGACTGGGGGGTTTCCTGCCCTGGTGGCAGGGCCCAGTATAAAAGGCTGCCCACCATGCTTGTGCCTCACTCTGGAGTTTGGAATAAAGGACCAAGGTCACTACAGTTTGAGTACAACACATTGCCTCGTGGAGTCATTCATAAGTACATCACAGACATAATAGTCTAGCCTTTCTAACATTTCAGCATGCACTCCTGTGCTCATCATCATCATCATAGGCAGTCCCTCGAAACGAGGATGACTTGCTTCCATGCCAAAAAGGGATGAGTTCACAGGTGTTTCAATGAAGGACCTAATATTCCAGGTCCTGAACTACATCCTGAAGGTTGGAATTTTTTAACGTTGCACACCAGCCACCACACGGGCTTGACAGAGCGAGGTCTTGGTCCAGTGGCAAGGATTAACCAAGACGACTGGAGACCAGCTCTGCTGCACAGACCTAGTGTACACACATATCGCAGTGTGGGCTGGGCCCGTGCTGCCCCTGGGCCCTCGCCTCTTCTGGGCCCCAAACTCACGCCTCTCCTGGGCCCCGATCACATCCCTCTACAAACTCTCGCCACTCCTTCAACAGGACGCTCATTGTCGGCACCTCTCTCATTAACACAGGATCAGGAATACAGCTCCGTGCTATTGCCACAGTGTGCCCAGTGGAGATGTAGAAGTTTGATTAAATCAGTAACCGCTATTGCCTACTCAATGTACAAAGTACCCATTTGTAAATGACTTCATTTAAATTCACATCTTGTGATTGAAGCTAAGATATGAATTAATATATTGTAAGTAATCTGTGTACACACAGGCAACCTAACTACTGAATGTGCTATTTGTCCTCCATTTGGGTATCATTTATTCAAATCAGGTTAGCTTTCTGAAATAGGCCCCTGATTATTACTTTATACACTATTAACTATTTGCCAAACTTATGTACACTGTCTTGTGTCAATTAATACACACTACTGGCTGGGAATCATGCAGTAACACTCTGCATTTAAATCAGAAGTTCACAACCAGTGAATTACAGTTTAAGACTCAGTATAGATACCTTTCTTTATAGGAGTCCTGATAGAAAGGCCATGCCAGACACACTAACACGCACATCATGGATTCTTCCAGCTATTATTTTTAAACTTATTTTCTACCTACTCTTCAGATCCTGTACAATTCCCTGGCAGAGAATTGGGGCACATGATTTGGTTTCAGATCTGTTCACAGCTTCTTGTAACTCTGTGACCTTGGCCAGTAGGCGAGGTCTGTGCCGAGGGCTGGGCCGAGGGGATGGAAGAGGAGACACTTTGCCCATTCACTATTTCCTCCCTTCCGATGTGGATGTGCCTAATCTTTACTCAACGATCCCCGACATCACAGCAGAGACCTGGGACCTCGCGGGTTGCAGATCCCATTAATTTGTTGCACATGTCGGGAGCAGCAATATGCTGTACTAACACTTGTGCATGAAACACAAAAGGATAGTATGCAGGTACAGCAAGTGATCAGGAAGGCCAATGGAATCTTGGCCTTTATTGCAAAGGGGATGGAGTATAAAAGCAGGGAAGTCTTGCTACAGCTGTACAGGGTATTGGTGAGGCCACACCTGGAATACTGCGTGCAGTTTTGGTTTCCATATTTACGAAAGGATATACTTGCTTTGGAGGCAGTTCAGAGAAGGTTCACTCGGTTGATTCCGGGGATGAGCGGGTTGACTTATGAGGAAAGGTTGAGTAGGTTGGGCCTCTACTCATTGGAATTCAGAAGAATGAGAGGTGATCTTATCAAAACGTATAAGATTATGAGGGGGACTTGACAAGGTGGATGCAGAGAGGATGTTTCCACTGATGGGGGAGACTAGAACTAGGGGCATAATCTTAGAATAAGGGGCCTCCCATTTAAAACTGAGATGAGGAGGAATTTCTTCTCTCAGAGGGTTGTAAATCTGTGGAATTCACTGCCTCAGAGAGCTGTGGAAGCTGGGACATTGAATAAATTTAAGACAGAGATAGACAGTTTCTTAACCGGCAAGGGATTAAGGGGTTATGGGGAGCGGGCGGGGAAGTGGACCTGAGTCCATGATCGGATCAGGCATAATCGTATTAAATAACGGAGTAGGCTTGAGAGGCCGTATGGCCTACTCCTACTCCTATTTCTTATGTTCTTAACACAAACCCGAAATGACTGATTATATAAAGTCACAATCAGTTTAACTGACATGAGCACATCAGAGATTTTATATCGTTTTTAGCTGCAGTAGCCTATTGAATTATTGCCCATTCAACTGACTTGGTGCCATGTTCCACTTTTCTAATTTGATGGCATGAATTCTTCTAATTCATGGGCCATTAGGAAAACTATTTTCTTTCTAGGCCAATCTTCACTTGTCTGCCCTTCAAAGTTGTGTTGGAACAAACCTTGATTAATTGGCTAAATAAAACTGCTGTGATTCATTCTCATGACAAACTTGCGACTATACACAAGAGTCTGTGAAGGAGACACTTGACCTTCAGGACAACCAATAGGACAAAGTCCTGACTGCCTAAAAGGATTTTGATAAATCTGCAAAAAAAGCAATGAATTAGTGACATCCTTGAACATGAATCTACGTCCTATATACCCTTATTCAAAAGAAAATCAAATTTATAAGCAGATTCTCGTTTGTGCTGCAGCAGGAAGGTGCATTAGAGTTTGAGCTCAATATGTAAAAGAAGAAAGACTTGGATTTCTATAGCGCCTTTCACGACCACGTCGCAAAGCGCTTTACAATGAAGTACTTTGGGAGTGCAGTCACTGTTGTAATGTGGGAAACACAGCAGCCAATTTGCACACAGCAAGCTCCCACACACAGCAATGTGATAATGACCAGATAATATGTTTTTGTTATGTTGATTGAGTGATAAATATTGGCCAGGACACCGGGGATAGCGCCCCTGCTCTTCTTTGAAATGCTGCCATGGGATCTTTTACATCTACTTGAGAGCAGACAGGGCCTCGGTTTAATGTCTCATTCGGAAGACGGCACCTCAGACAGTGCGGCACTCTCTCAGCACTGCACTGGAGTGTCAGCCTAGATTTTTGTGCTCAAGTCCCTGGAATGGGACTTGAACCCACAACCTTCACAGATTAGATTGCTCATTGTACATGCAAGTCGTAATACCACAATAATACTCTACTAAATGAGTTAAATTAGATCTTTAAAAATCCCTTGTGGATATTTTGTCAGTGCCTGTTTTGTATAGAATGGCGCTATTTGCTTTTCCTACCATTTGGTAAAAGTTATTCGAAACACATCCTTTATTTGTATTTTTGTTCTGCACTTCTGTCTACATATGCTTCTATGATAGGAAGAGATCTACAATTTTTCCTTAAAAGATTGGATGGTGCTGTATGGATCTAATAATTAGCTTTATTTTATTATTAGTTTAGCTGTTTGAAGTATCGACATTTATTTTCCTTCTGTTCCTCTTTACTTGACTGAATCTCTATCTTCTCCACTAATTTCAGAATGGTATCTGTCTCTCTGGTGAGCTTGCAAGTAGCATCATTGTCATCTACAGCTGCCACATGTTCTGATTCAGTCACAGAAGTTACAGGACGTCTTCCCTTCTGTTACTTACTAACAGCATGTTACTGAATCAGACAATCAGTGCATGAACGAGCTGCTTAAACACTGGGCTTCAATTATTTTTTTACAACATTATGTAATTAGGAGAGACAAAGAATTAAGTGAGGGTTAATAGCATAACCCATTGCAACCATTGTGGGTTCAGTCAGCTTGACACAAATTATTTCCAAGAAGGCCTATCCAATGGCAATGAAATTTGCCTCAATGCAGTTGAAATTGGCTCGAATAGAAACATAGGAAATAGGTGCAGGAGTAGGCCATTCGGCCCTTCGAGCCTGCACCACCATTCAATAAGATCATGGCTGATCATTCACCTCAGCACCCCATTCCTGCTTTCTCTCCATACCCCTTGATCCCTTTAGCAGTAAGGGCCACATCGAACTCCCTCTTGAATATACTTAATGAACTGGCCTCAACAACTCTCTGCAGTAGAGAATTCCACAGGTTAACAACTCTCTGAGTGAAGAAGTTTCTCCTCATCTCGATTCTAAATGGCTCACTCCTTATCCTTAGACTGTGTCCCCTGGTTCTGGACTTCCCCATCATCGGGGACATTCTTCCTGCATCTAACCTGTCCTGTCCCGTCAGAATTTTATATGTTTCTATGAGATCCCCTCTCATTCTTCTAAATTCCATTGTATAAAGGCCCAGTCAATCCAGTCTTTCCTCATATGTCAGTTCTGCCATCCCGGGAATCAGTCTGGTGAACCTTCGCTGCACTTCCTCAATAGCAAGAACATCCTTCCTCAGATTAAGAGACCAAAACTGAACACAATATTCCAGGTGAGGCCTCACCAAGGCCCTGTACAACTGCAGCAAGACCTCCCTGCTCCTATACTCAAATCCTTTCGCTATGAAGGCCAACATACCATTTGCCTCCTTCACCGCCTGCTGTACCTGCATGCCAACTTTCAATGACTGATGTACCATGACACCCAGGTCTCGTTGCACCTCCCCTTCTCCTAATCTGCTACCATTCAGATAATATTCTGCCTTCGTGCTTTTGCCACCAAAGTGGATAACCTCACATTTATCCATATTATACTGCATCTGCCATGCATTTGCCCACTCACCTAACCTGTCCAAGTCACCCTGCAGCCTCTTAGCATCCTCCTGACAGCTCACACCGCCACCCAGCTTAGTGTCATCTGCAAACTTGGAGATATTACACTCAATTCCTTCATCTAAATCATTGATGTGTGTTATAAATAGCTGGAGTCCCAGCACTGAGCCCTGCAGCATCCCACTAGTCACTGCCTGCCATTCTGAAAAGGACCCATTTTTATCCCAACACTTTGCTTTCTGTCTGCCAACCAGTTGTCGATCCACATCAATACATTACCCCCAATACCATGTGTTTTAATTTTGATCACCAATCTCTTGTGTGGGACCTTGTCAAATGTTTTTTGAAAGTCCAAATACACCACATCCACTGGTTCTCCCTTGATGTTGTTTTTCCAATGAGAAAAGTAGAATTCAGGGATAATTGTCAACTTTACTGCCTGGTCAGTAACCTGGTAGTGTAGATAGCCCACCTATTGTGGAAACCACCTGATGGTCATCCCACTCATGTTGATGGGATGAAAATCAGGCAGTTTTACAATGGGTGGGTGATCTGCTTAGTTATCAGCCTGCATAAATGATGCTGAGATATTACAATGCACTGGTCAGATTTCACTTCAAGCATTGTGCTTAGTTTTGGTTTTGCCACAAAAAAGATGCACATGTATTGGAAAGGGTGTGGAGAATGCTCTCAATTGTAGAAGGTATGTGCTCTGAGGAAATATTAGAGAAACTTACTTTACAGTCCAGAGAGAATCATTAGACTTTATATTAAAAAAATGGTATGAAGAAACCCAGACTTCAAAGTATACGAGAGGATTTGTGCATAGGAACAGGGAGGTCTTACTGCAGTTGTACAGGGCCTTGGTGAGACCACACCTTGAGTATTGTGTGCAGTTTTGGTCTCCTAATTTGAGGAAAGACATTCTTGCTATTGAGGGAGTGCAGCGAAGGTTCACCAGACTGATTCCCGGGATGGCAGGACTGACAGATAAAGAAAGACTGGATCAACTAGGCTTATATTCACTGGAATTTAGAAGAATGAGAGGGGATCTCATAGAAACATATAAAATTCTGACGGGATTGGACAGGTTAGATGCCGGAAGAATGTTCCCGATGTTGGGGAAGTCCAGAACCAGGGGTCACAATCTAAGGATAAGGGGTAAGCCATTTAGGACCAAGATGAGGAGAAACTTCTTCACTCAGAGAATTGTGAACCTGTGGAATTCTCTACCACAGAAAGTTGTTGAGGCCAGTTCGTTAGATATATTCAAAAGGGAGTTAGATGTGGCCCTTATGGCTAAAGGGACCAAGGGGTATGGAGAGAAAGCAGGAATGGGGTACTGAAGTTGCATGATCAGCCATGATCATATTGAACGGTGATGCAGGCTTGAAGGGCCAAATGACCTACTCCTGCACCTACTTTCTATGTTTCTATCTACCCAGAGTGTAGAAATTGGCCAACTGTGAATTTAAAACTGATTTATCAGGAAGAGCTGTTGTAACTCAGTGATAATTTGGGGTCAGTCAAGGTGGTTGGGCACAAAGTTTGGGGCTAAATTCACAGCTGGGTGCTGTGATAGTAAAATTAAGGTACAAGGGAATGAGTTTCGTGGTCTCTATTTTGTCCATAATTTTTTCTTATGTTCAAGAAAGGCAATTTGGTCATCACGATCCTGCTGCATGCTGCAGATAAGCTCACTGCGGAGATACACAGGGCAAGTGCTCAGAATACTGCAGTCTGTGGTGCTGAAGAATAATTGAAAAGCAATGATCCAGTTTGCTGATCAAACTCATTTGTCAGCAGGACAATCTATTCCCCCTCAGCATTTTTCACCTACTTGTGATATGAAACTTCTATCTATTCAGCTGGATATGTTCCAGCTTCCAGGTCCATAAAATGCGGTCAGTCTAAGAACTACCATGCAAACCTTTGAATGATTCCTTATTCTGTCTCACACTGACCAACGTGGAAAGTCCCAGGGTTCCCATTGCAGTTATTGATATAATTTAGTCAAATCACCCTCTCCTGCCATCAATATTCCAGATCCAATGTCAAACCAGCCGTGTTCATTATTTTGCTTTCTCATTCACTGCAAGGCTGATTCATTTGGGTCTCGGATAGCATAACGCATGTCCTTGCACTACTGGAGAACAAACCTAAAGTCCAGAAGATACCAGGCAAGGTAGGAGTCAAACAGAGATACGTTTTTGTAGGAGGATGTGTGTACATAGTTAACTTCCACTAGTTTATATTGATTTGTAAGACACTTTATCATTTAATCCATGTTCAGGACCTGCACAAATCATTTCTTCCCACTTCTGTCTGAGGATCAGACTTGTATCCCCTATTGCTTATGAGAAATGATAGTTTTTCCTGTCCAGGTGAATAAACATGGCAGTCCAACAGTTCATTTTATCGTTTTTCTCTGTCCAGGAAGCGAAAACAATGAGTTGGGTCCCAAGGGACACACCATCTCAATGAAAAAATTCTGGTGAATTATGATTTTGGGTTCATGAGTTGCATGAATTTTGTGTCCTCCCAACTATCCATCTTTTCTGCTTATACCACAGTGTATGTTATATATAGCTAATGTGTGCATTTAACAAACATCTGTTGCAAGAAGTTAGTTGACTACCCTCTTTTGGGCAGGTGGGAAGAGCCAGCAAGGTTTGGATGATTTATGTCACAAGATGTTGTGCACAAGTAAGCAACTTATTCATTTTGACTTGAAGGCCAAAACAAAATAAATATATTTGATTTTGAAGTTATTTTGACAGTACGTACAATGGTGAAAACTGGAGAAGTACTTTGTGATTTTTTTTGGGTGGCATAGCTATTTGGAAACGGTTCCAGAGGGTAGATCCGTTTTTAGTTTGGCACAGAGGAAGAAAGATTATGGAGGAAGTGGATGTGATTGGGGACACGCCACACTGCAACTGAAGCTTGAATGGAGCAAATGAAAGTAACTATGGATGGAGAGTTGGAAGTTGCCCCCATAGCAGCAACATTTGAAAGAAAGAGTGCGAGAGTGAGAGAGACTTGATTGTTCGAGGGAAGCAGATGCGATAGCAAGTTCTCCTGGAAAATACTTCAACTTTTTTGTGTCTTTGTAAGGACTGTTCTTTTTGCAACAAATATTTAGATTGTTCAATTATTTACTGCTTGTTAAACTCTTGTCAACATTTAGGTGACTTTTGAACAAATTAGCTTATAAAAAAATATTATATTTTGGGGGAACAAGTCGGGCCCTGATTTGAAAATGAGAATTTTATCTGTAAGGAAATGGTTGAAAATGATCTCTGTGCTGAACCAGTAGAGCCACACATTGTGGAAGTATTGTCATGAACTAAATTGCTTCCAGCAGATCCTGGGAGCTCAGCCATGGTATAAAAAATGCATTTGTTTTGCGTAAGAACTTTCATTAGTATTCTTTCTGCAGTAGAACCGGTGTCAGCTTACTGTAACTTAATGGTCTCTGTGGTTCTCCAGTACCAATTTGTAAAAAATATAGTGTGGCTGAAACTGGAAAAAAAAAACCCTGAGACACACCGCTGAATGTAGGTTTAGTGCACTGTTGGACAGTCTGGTGCAGCCTGGGGCAGACGCTGATGACCTGTAAATCATAGCAATGTACTCAGAGACATGCCTCTGGAGCTTGGTGCTCATGAGCGGAGCAGACTCAAAATGACTGTAATTGTGCTCTGAATGGTTGGCCATCCGCAGCACATTGAAGTGGAAAATACTGTACGGGTTGTCAGCTCAGGTTCGCCTCACATGTATTTACTTTCAAAATTCTCTGAGACATAAGCAGGAAACACAGTGCTTTATAACATTGGTGAATCACTGAACTAACAAACACGAGGTTACACAAAAAATAAACTGATTATTTGAATATTCGGTGCAGTGCAAAATTAAGCTGAAACACAGCTGAATATCTATCAGAATATCCATTATGCAAAGTGAATTGTTTGGTGGTACCAGTCAATGAATTAGTGTGAAAACTAATAGACTATTAATATTTTGAACAATAATTATTTTAAATAGTCTGTAAAGCAATGCAGCACCAAAATCTCATGTACAATATCATCTGGAACTAATTTAAAGTTTGGGCCACATTACTGTTTTAGAGAATATCAACAAAATACCAGACAACCATTTGACATAACTTCAAGCAACTTTGAAAATAATTACACTTAACTTCAAAAAAATCTATTTTCCCTCAATGTTGAAGCAAAGAATTAAATACTATCAGCATCTGTGTAGCTTGTTTATGAAGTATAATATGTAACAGGTATATTGAGCTGAGCATATCTAATGCTTGGAAAAAACACACTTTGACTGGAAAATGTTAAATGTTTATATTAAGGAATATGGTTTCTATATTTGGAAAGGAAATTGTTAATTTCCCATTTTTTATAAAATGAAATGACCACAAATTAAGATGGTATCTCATCTCTGTTTTTAGTTCATGTTTCCCCAGAAGGGAGAATACAAATTTCACCAGAAGGGAGAATACAAAGAAACTCGAGAGAAGTCGGATAAACAATTAGGAAGGGAAAGAGGAACTATGAAATTAAATTATCAAGGAACATGAAATAAAATAGTAAAATATTTTGCAAACACATAAATAAAAATAGGATAGTTGGGATGAGAATAGAGCCATTAAGGGGCAATCAAGATAAAATCACAGGCAATGATAGCGAAATGGCAGAAATATTATATAAGTATGCTGCTTCAATATTTACCAGGGAGACTGATCAAATGGACATGCATTCGGATGATGAGATTAGAAATCATATAACCACATTTAAAATAAAAAGAAGAAAAATATTAAATAAACTAATCAAACTCGAAGAGGATAAAACCCCTGGTCCAGATGGATTACACCTGCGCATTGTAAAATAATCTATGAAATAGTTAGCAGAGGCATTATTACACATATTTAATAATTCATCAGAAAAAGGTGCAGTGCCAGAGGACTGGTGGACAGCTAATGTTACACCTATATTTAAGAAGGGAGATAGAACATGTCTAGGGAACTATAGACCAGTCAGCTTAACCTCAGCCATAGGAAAAATAATAAAGGAGAAAATAGAAAAACATCTAGAAACCAAAAATATAATAATGAATAGTCAACATGGATTTCAAAAGGAAAAGTCTTGCTTGACCAATCTCATTGAATTCTTTGAAGAGGTAACAGAGAGAGTAGACAAGGGAGATGCAGTAGATGTAATATATCTAGATTTTCAAAAGGCCTTTGATAAGGTACCACATAATAGTCCAATGAATAAGGCCAGAGCATGCAGAGTGGACAAACGGTAGCTATTCAGAGTGACAGAAGGCGGGAAGTGTGGTGCCACAATGATCAGTGCTGGGACCAGTATGTTCAGAATTTATATTAATGCTAAGCAGCAACAACAACAACTTGTATTTATATAGCACCTTTAATGTAGTGAAATGCCCAAAGGCGCTTCACAGGAGTGATGTGAGATATGCAATTTGGCACCGAACTGCATAAGTAGAAATTAGCGCAGGTGACCAAAAGCTTGGTCAAAGAGGTAAGTTTTAAGGAGCGTCTTGAAGGAGGAAAGGGAGGTAGAGAGGAGGAGAGGTTTAGGGAGGGAATTCCAGAGCTTGGGGCCGAGGCAACAAAAGGCACGGCCACCGATGGTTGAGCGATCATAGTCAGGGATGCTCAAGAGGGCAGAATTAGAGGAGCGCAGACATCTCGGAGGGTTGTGGAGCTGAAGGGCATTACAGAGATAGTGAGGGGCGAGGGCCATGGAGGGATCTGAAAATAAGGATGAGAATTTTGAAATTGAGACGTTGCTTAACTGGAAGCCAATGTAGGTCAGCGAGCACAGGGGTGATGGATGAGCGGGACTTGATGCGAGCTAGGACACGAATTTTGGATCACTAGCTTATGTAGAGTAGAATGTGGGAGGCCAGCCAGGAGTGCATTGGAATAATCAAGTCCAGAAGTAACAAAGGCATAGATGAGGGCTTCAGCAGCAGATGAGCTGATGCAGGTGCGGAGACGGGCGATGTTACGGAGGTGGAAATAGGCGGCTTTAGTTAAGCCATGGACATGTTGCCGGAAGTTTATATCAGGGTCAAATATAACACCTAGGTTGCGAACAGTCTGGTTCAGCCTGAGACAGGTACTAGGGAGAGGATGGTGTCAGTGGCGAGGTACGCAGTTTGTGGCAGGGACCAAAGACAATGGCTTCGGTCTTCCCAATATTTAATTTAGATGATTTAGACTCGAATCAAAAACAAGATTCCTAAATTTGCAGACAACACCAAATTGGGAAGGATCATCAATACTGAGGAGAACTGCAACAAATTACAAGGAGATATTAATAAACTTTCAGAATGGGCATATAATTGGCAAATGAATTTCAACAAAAATGTGTGACGTATTATATTTTGTTATAAAAAATAAGGAGCTCAGATATTACTTGGAAAATAAGAATCTAAATAGGGCAGAGGAGCAAAGGGATCTGGGAGTAGAAATACACAAATCACTAAAAGTAGCAATGCAGGTTAATAAGGCCATAAAAAAAGCAAACCTTTGACCCACCCTCCTGTATGGATCAGAGGCATGGACGATGTACAGAAGACACCTCAAGTCGCTGGTGATATATCACCAACGATGTCTCCGCAAGATCCTGCAAATCCCCTGGGAGGACAGGCGCACCAACATTAGTGTCATCGACCAGGCCAACATCCCCAGCATTGTAGCACTGACCACACTTGATCAGCTCCACTGGGCAGGCCACATAGTTCGCATGCCAGACGCGAGGCTCCCTAAGCAAATGCTCTTTGTGGAGCTCCTTCATGGCAAATGAGCCAAAGGTGGGCAGCGGAAAAGTTACAAGGACACCCACAAAGCCTCCCTGATAAAGTGCGACATCACCACTGACACCTGGGAATCCCTGGCCGAAGACTGACTCTTCGAATCTCAACGCCGAGAGCGTGAAGAGGTCAAGCGGAAGGAGCGTGCGGTAAACCTGTCCCACCCACCCCTTCCCTCAACGACTATCTGTCCTACCTGTGACAGAGTCTGTGGCTCTCGTATTGGACTGTTCAGCCACCAGAGAACTCACTTCAGGAGTGGAAGCAAGTCTGCCTCGATTCCGAGGGACTGCCTATGATATGATGATGAAAAAAGCAAACCAAGCACTAGGGTTTAATTTTAGAGAGATAGAATTGAAAATTAGGGAAGATATGCTAAAGTTGTACAGAACCTTGGCTACTGTGTACAGTCCTGGTTGGAGTACTGTGTACAGTCCTGGTTGCCATATTATAAAAGGTTGTAGAGGCACTGGCAAGGATGCAAAAAAGATTTACAAGGATGGTACCAGATGTGAGATAATACCCATCAGGAAAGAATGAACATACTGGGTCTCTTTTCTCTTGAAAAGTAATGACTGAGGGGTGACCTAATAGAGATTAAAATTATGAAAGGTTTTGATAGAGTCGACACATCGAGAATGTTTCCCCTTGTGGGGAACTAGAGGCCATTAATATAAGATAGTCACCAAGAATTCAAATAGGGAATTCAGAAGAAACTTCTTTACCCAGAGAGTGGCGACAATGTGGAACCCACAATGACAGGGAATAGTTGAGGCGTGTAGTATAAATGGATTTAAGGGTAAGTTAGATAAGCATATGAATGGGAAGGGAACAGAGGATTCTGCTGATAGAATGAGAGAGAAAAGATAGGAGGAAGCTCAAATGGAGCCTAAAGACTGCCATGACTGGTTGGGCCTGTTTCTTGGCTGTGTATTCTATGTAATTCTATGCAATTCCAGTGAATATTTGGGATAAATCAGATGAAGTTAGTTGAGTGGCTAAAATTGCTCAAAGAATTAAAATCATCAGGAAATAGACAATTTGTGATTCACTGGCTCGTAACTTGTAGCCCCACGGGCGCATATGAGGTGCATTTGCGCCCATAAGGGCCACACAAGTTCCGGGTTTTAGTACACGCAATCTCTCAAGAATTTTTTGACCAATCCAATGCATCCCCGGGAAAAAGGCAACTGTGGACAGAGAGTTGGGAATGAGTGACCATAGCATAATTGAATTTCAAATTCAGATGGAGGGTGAGAAAGTTGGATCTCTAACCAGCGAACTAAGCTTAAATAAAGGAGACTATCAAGGTATGAGGGCTGAGTTAGCTAAAATGGACTGGAAAAATAGATTAAAGTGCAGGATGGTTGATGAACAGTGGTGTACATTTAAGGAGATATTTCACAATTCTCAAGAAAAATATATTCCAGTGAGGAGGAAAGGGGGCGTAAGAGAAAGGATAGCCATCCGTGGCTAACTAAAGAAATAAAGGGCGGTTTCCAATTAGAAACAAGGTCATACAAAGTGGCCAAAACTAGTGGAAGGACAGAAGATTGGGAAGCATTTAAAAGCCAACAAAGAATGACTAAAAAAATGATTAAGAAAGGGAAGGTATATTATGAAAGTAAACTAGCATGAAATATAAAAACAGATGGCAAGAGTTTCTATTGGTATACAATAAGGAAAAGAGTGGCTAGAGTAAACGTTGGTCCTTTGGAGGACGAGACCGGGGAATTAGTAATGGGGAACATGGAGATGGCAGAAACTCTGAACAAATATTTTGTATCAGTCTTTACGGTAGAGGACACAAATAATATTCCAACAGTGGATAGTCAAGGGGCTATAGCGGAGGAGGAACTTAACACAATCATAATCACTAAGGAGGTGGTACTCAGTAAGATAATGGGACTAAAGGCGCATAAATCCCCTGGACCTGATGGCTTGCATCCTAGGGTCTTAAGAGAAGTAGCGGCAGGGATAGTGGATGAATTAGTTGTAATTTACCAAAATTCCCTGGATTCTGGGGAGGTCCCAGCAGACTGGAAAATTGCAAATGTAACACCCCTTTAAAAAAGGAGGCAGACAAAAAGCAGGAAACTATAGACCAGTTAGGCTAGCATCTGTGGTTGGGAAGATGTCGGAGTCCATTATTAAAGAAGCAGTAGCAGGACATTTGGAAAAGCAAAATTTGGTCAGGCAGAGTCAGCATGGGTTTATGAAGGGGAAGTCATGTTTGACAAATTTGCTAGAATTCCTTGAGGATGTAATGAACAGGGCGGATAAAGGGGAACCAGTGGATGTAGTGTATTTGGACTTCCAGAAGGCAGTTAACAAGGTGCCACATAAAAGGTTACTGCACAAGATAAAAGATCACGGGGTTGGGGGTAATATATTAGCATGGATAGAGGATTGGCTAATGAACAGAAAACAGAGAGTAGGGATAATTAGTTCATTCTTGGGTTGGCAATCAATAACCAGTGGGGGGCTGCAGGGATCAGTGCTGGGACCCCAACTATTTACAGTCAATATTAACGACTTGGATGAAGGGACTGAGTGTAACGTAGCCAAGTTTGCTGACGATACAAAGATGGGAGGAAAAGCAATGTTTGAGGAGGATACGCAAAATCTGCAAAAGGGCATCGACAGGCTAAGTGAGTGGGCAAAAATTTGGCAGATGGAGTATAATGTTGGAAAGTGTGAGGTCATGTACTTTGGCAGAGAAAATCAAAGAGCAAGTTATTATTTAAATGGAGAAAGATTGTAAAGTGCTGTAGTACAGTGGGACCTGGGGGTACCTGTGCATGAAACACAAAAGGTTAGTATGCAGGTACAGCAAGTGATCAGGAAGGCCAATGGGGTGTTGGCCTTTATTGCAAAGGGGATGGAATATAAAAGCAGGGAATTGTTGCTACACTTGTACAGGGTATGATGAGGCCACACCTGGAATACTGCGTTCAGTTTTGGTATCCATATTTACGAAAGGATATACTTGCTTTGGAGGCAGTTCAGAGAAGATTCACTAGGTTGATTCCAGAGCTGAGGGGGTTGACTTATGAGGAAAGGTTGAGTAGGTTGGGCCTCTACTCATTGGAATTCAGAAGACTGAGAGGTAATCTTATCGAAACGTATAAGATTATGAGGGTGCTTGACAAGGTGGTTGCAGAGAAGATGTTTCCACTGATGGGGGAGACTAGAACTAGAGGGCATTATCTTAGAACAAGGGACCGCCCATTTGAAACTGAGATGAGGAGAAATTTCTTCTCTCAGAGGGTTGTGAATCCATGAAATTCGCTGCCTCAGAGAGCTGTGGAAGTTGGAACATTGAATAAATTTAAGACAGAAATAGACAGTTTCTTAAATGATAAGGGGATAAGGGGTTATGGAGAGCGACAGGGAAGTGGACTTGAGTCCAGCATCGGATCAGCCCTGATGATGATGATGATGATGGACTTGAGTGCATGATCGGATCAGCCATGATCGTATTAAATGATGGAGCAAGCTCGAGGGGCCATATGGCCTACTCCTACTCCTATTTCTTATGTTCTTATGAATGCCCGTGAAATTCTAAGAGTTTAAAAAACATAAAAACAATTTTTTTGCGATCAATTATACATTAAAAAAACCTGTGTAATAAGGCAAGTTTACATTTAGCATAATTAAATGGTATTTTAATTAATCTTAAATACGTAATTTTTAAAACATTTGCTGTGTAGATGTATTTTTTTGGGTATTCCCATTCATGCTTATCGGCTTTCCGTACTGACGGAATCCCCATCAGCATGAATGGGGTTTCACTTCTTCAATTGGTTGGGTTGGCCCATGTGTTCCCAGGGATGCTTGTGAATTGAATGCACCCCTGGATACGTGGACTTCCATCCGCCGGTACCCGGAGAGGCCCAGGACCACGAGTCTCTGTAATTCCCGGACCACCAGGTACGCCGGCATTTCATTTGCGGATGGGAGGCATTTCCCTGCGGGAAGCCTCCAACTGCAAATTCAGGGCCATTATCTTTTAAATAAACTATATATGTGGAAAGAACAGTGACAGATAAAATCTTAGATGAACTGCTGCAAAGTACTGAAAATGGGGCGGGGGGGGGGGAAATAATGTGCGACATAAGATCTAGCCATATTAGTAAAGTTGGCATTCAACATGGCAAATCACTGAGGAAGGCCAATCTATAAAGCAATTAGAATGCTAAACTATATAATCAAAACAGTAAAATTCAAGCCAGAGGAAATATCACCCAAACTCTACAGAGCGCTCATTTGGCCACACCTTGAATCATGCCGTCTTCTGATCACCAAGATAAAGGGGAGATACTTGAGCTTTAGAAGAATGAGAGGGGATCTCATAGAAACATATAAAATTCTGACGGGATTGGACAGGTTAGATGCAGGAAGAAGGTTCCCGATGTTGGGATAGTCCAGAACCAGGGGTCACAGTCTAAGGGTAAGGGGTAAGCCATTTAGGACCAAGATGAGGAGAAACTTCTTCACTCAGAGAATTGTGAACCTGTGGAATTCTTTACCACAGAAAGTTGTTGAGGGAGTTCGTTAGATATCTTCAAAAGGGAGCTAGATGTGACCCTTACGGCTAAAGGGATCAAGGGGCATGGAGAGAAAGCAGGAATGGGGTACTGAAGTTGCATGATCAGCCATGATCATATTGAATGGTGGTGCAGGCTCGAAGGGCCGAATGGCCTACTCCTGCACCTATTTTCTATGTTTCTATGTTTCTAGTTCATAAAAGACTGATTCCAAGGCACAGCAGACAAAGGCATGAGGAGAGACATGCCAAACCTGGGGTTACAAGCCTTGAGAGATGACTGAAAGCTGGCATTTTAGAGGTATACGAGATAGCAAATGGTACAAAAATGCAAAATCTGGATTCAACTTCAAATTAAACTGTGATGCTAAGATAAATCCTGTTCACATATCAATGGATCCTGCCTCAAAACACGAGATATCAGCAACTACATCACAAATTTGACAGTGAGGCAGGCAGATCTGAGTTAGTCATAGTGGGTGTTCTACTGCTCTTCATTGTCCCTTGCAGCCATGTCTTCCTCCGATGGTACTCTTACTTCTAAGGGAGCACAGAGCAGAATTGCACAACAGGTAGTTTTTCAAATATCTGAATGAGCAATGTGGTTTGCCCATGTGTCTCACTGTATCTGTTCTCTGTTGCTATGCAGCACATGCATGGCAGTGTGCAGCCCTACCTTACATAAACTCCAACTCATCCAAAACGCTGCCCCCCGTAGCCTATCCTGCATTATCATTGCTTGCCAATTTCCATTGGCACCTTATTCCCTAATGCACTGAAATGAACATCTCATCCTTGCTTATAAATCCAACTACATCTTTGTCCTTCCCGAACTTTGTGACCTGCCCCAGCCTCATGTGGCATTCATGTCCTCCAGTCTGCTGGCTCCTGGGCATCCTCCTTTCAGTGTCAACACCAGTGACAGAGCCTTCAGCTGCCTTGCCTCTGCACTTTGGAACTCTCTTTGATACACCTCTACCTTACTGCTTCTCTTCTCACTTTCTAAATCTTTATTAAAACGTATGCCTTTGGTCACCTCCCTTAACTCTGCTACAAGTGCCTGGCATTTCTTGTTCTCTCTTTGTTAAAGCCCTTTGGATGCAACATTAACTTGCATTTCCATAGCATCTTTAACAGGAGCGTTGACAGGAGCATTACCAAACAGAATTGTAAACTGTTGTTCTAGTAGTAACATAGAATCAGAGAAAGTAGGTGCAGGAGTAGGCCATTTGGCCCTTCGAGCCTGCACCACCATTCAATAAGATCATGGCTGATCATGCAACCTCAGTACCCCATTCCTGCTTTCTCTCCATACCCCTTGATCCCTTTAGCCGTAAGGGCCACATCTAACTCCCTTTTAAATATATCTAAAGAACTGGCCTCAATAATTTTCTGTGGTAGAGAATTCCACATGCTCACAACACTCTGAGTGAAGAAGTTTCTCCTCATCCCGGTCCTAAATGGCTTACCCCTTATCCTTAGACTGTGACCCCTGGTTCTGGACTTCCCCAACATCGGGAACATTCTTTCTGCATCTAACTCGTCCAATCCCGTCAGAATATTACATGTTTCTATGAGATCACCTCTCATTCTTCTAAATTCCAGTGAATATAAGCCGAGTATGGTTGTTACATTTAGCACCAAGTTGAAAATACACTCTATATCTCCGGAAAGCAAATGTCCCACAATGATTTTAATGCAGTAATAAAAACAACAAAAACTCAGTTGCAAGTTTTACTGCTTTGATACTGAGAAAAATACCACCGTTGATCAAAGAGCTGCCCATCACAATAGTCTCTCACCTAATAATGGGTATCAATAATGTTCACTCGGCAATAAGACAATACCTCAATTAAGATGATTTGTGCCCCGCCCCAAACAAATATTAAAATCTGAAGTAATCATCATAATCATCATCATAGGCAGTCCCTCGGAATCGAGGAAGTCTTGCTTCCACTCTTAACATGAGTCCTTAGGTGGCTGAACAGTCCAATACGAGAACCACAGTCCCTGTCACAGGTGGGGCAGATAGTCGTTGAGGGAAGGGGTGGGTGGGACTGGTTTGCCGCACGCTCCTTCCGCTGCCTGCGCTTGATTTCTGCATGCTCTCGGCAATGAGACTCGAGGTGCTCAGTGCCCTCCCGGATCCACTTCCTCCACTTAGGGTGGTCTTTGGCCAGGGACTCCCAGGTGTCAGTGGGGATGTTGCACTTTATCAGGGAGGCTTTGAGCCCTTGTAATGTTTCCTCTGCCCACCTTTGGCTCGCTTGCCGTGAAGTAATTTATTCCTGGAATCAGTTATTGAGCTCAAAGTCATCTTTTCTGAATTCGCTATGTAAATTAAATGATTCAGAATCAGAACACCTCTATACATTTTTAAACTGTTTTGGAGAATAACTGATAACAATTAAAGATCTCATATTAAAATGATGAAAACTTCAGCCTTGTATAAATACAATCTGTAGGTGGATTTTAACACGCAGCGGGTATTGGCTGGCAGAAGGTGGTGCCGATGCAAAGTGCGAGGACACTCGGGACCAGGGTTGGGCGGAGGGCGGATCAACAAGCCCTTTGGCCTGGACTAGGGGTGGGGGACCAGGGCCAGTAAGGCACTCGGGGCTGGGGGAGCTTGAGCTGGGCTGGCGCAGGCAAGGGGCTCGGGGCGGGCTAGGGATTCGGGGTTCAGTTACAAAACCAGCTGTGGCGAGGCGGGGGGAGGGGGGGGCGGTGTGAGGGGAGAGAGGAGAGGAGGGAGAGATAGCCGACTGATGGGAGGCTGAAGCGGCTTAGGTGTCCAGAGGCTGCCAACCGTGGGCTTGATAGCGCCTCCAGAGAAATTGCCCCGGAGGTTTGGGGGACATTGTGTCTTTAATGTGAGCCCCGTGGTTTGTGCCCCGGGCTGATACATGCACGGCGATGACGGGATTTTGCCCCGGGACGGCAGCGGCAAAAACAGCTGGTTCTCGGAATGGGCGGCGGCACACACACACGCCGGTGACATCATCACCGCGCGCGCCGACCCCTTTATGCCCCACGGGGGGAAATTGCCCCGCGGGAGTGAGGTTGGTGAAGGGGCAATGCCACCCACAGCTCTGCGGGTCGCCAAGTTGTGGTGGCTGGGGTGCCCTGTCCGCCCTTAAAGGGGAGGGCCTTGTTCCATGGTTGGCCGCCTGCTCTTTTTTTTTCCGTCGGCCGACATTGAGGTCGGCACAACAATGACGGCCGCTGGCTTGGCCGGGCCCACCAACAGGCAGCCTGTCATGTCCCTCTTGAGCGCCAGTCGCTGGCCCGGCTGAAACCCTCCTCTGTGGCCCAGTAAGTGCCGGGAACGTGGCTGACGAGTTCGCAGCAGCCCTCCCCTTTAAAAGAAGGGGAGAGGCGTTGTGATGCGTCAGCACGACGCGGCACATCCCGTCGCGCTGTCATCAGCACTGCAGCACGCTGCTGCCCCTCTATCGCCCCGCAGAGGCGAATTACACCTCCGATACCGCCCCGCAGATTTTTTTTGATTTTTTGCCCCCTTTACCTCCAAAATACATTTGTCTCCCTCAGACTGTGTGGTGCAGACATCCAGGAGACCCAGTTGAAGGTGATCTGATTCGGTAGGTGGTTGGTGTGCTACTGATCTACCTGGAGCAGATTTACAGCATTTTCTGTTTTTTCTTATTCACATTTCCAGCATTTGTGGTTTAGTTTTTTTGTCACTCAAATGCCAAAGTTGACATCCAACAAGTAACATCCAATCCAATTTAAACATTTAAATTGCAGAAAAACAAACTAAAATTTCAAACCATGCAATATTTTGACTGCTTCTGATCGTTCAGCTTGCAGTCTTTTCTGAGATTCAATGAAATGACTGACTCTGGCTGCAATGTCTGACATTAGCTCGACTGCACCTCACAAATACCCACTCTGGCCCCACAGGAAACATCAGTCCCCCTTATCAAGACAAAAAAATCCTTTGTTACCGAAATGAGTACTGGTTCTATTCCATATTCTACAAGCAGAAACAAGTTTCAAAGAGGTTAAGGATTTTTTTCAAATTTTGGTGGCTTTGACCTGCTGAACTCCAATAACTTCAGTTTTGACACTGCAATGGCTTTCTCAAGTAAGGACAATCCAGCAGCTGTCGAAGGTTCTGGTGTTTATTAAAAAAAGCAGCAATCTGCTAAAAATATTCAGCAGATTACCACTGCTCATGGCTAGACTGGAACCTGGAATGCAGCTTCTGAGGTTTACCATGTCTTTGCTGCAGTCTAAATGTAATAGTAGGTCACCCCAAACAAATACAGTAGATTAATGGAAATAATGCAACAGATGACAAACTTTTGGTTTAAAAGGTTCCATAATTTACTGATACTGAAATATACAATCCATGCAGATATAATGGCCTAGATTTTGCAGTAGAAATAACAGTGAGGCTATCAGTACTCACCATGATTAAAGAGTAATCAGCCAGCAAATTCTGGTGTCTCGGCATGTGCAGTTAAAAGCACAGATCAGGAAATTGCTGTCCGAGTTGTCCTGCCCCTCCAGAAGCTGCACCATACCAGCATCTCACCGAGAAACATACAATGGCGTGAACTTGTGGTACTTATCCACTAGATACTCACTAAACACACCAGAAAAATTTAGGACTTGTCCATGCAAGTATAAGTGAATTTTTAATGGCCTGTTAAGCAATGTTCCTGTTATGTTGCGTGGCTTCACAGTGGTCTCGAGGTCCCTTGCTTTTGAATGGAGAAATCATGCATGCACGTGCAGCCTGATAAAGGTGCTGCGCACCCAAAAATAAATTAGAGGAAACATTGGCCTTAAGTCTTAATCATTGCCAAACAACCTCTCTGGCACTGAAAATTAACTTTTACAAGTCTGGAGTCTCATTCCTTCAGATTTTAATTGTTGTTGGAGATATTTTTTTTAAATTAAAAGATTTAAATTTTTAAAATCTTTTACTTTCTATCTCTTTTATCTTTCTCTCTTAGTAAGAACATAAGAACATAAGAAATAGGAGCAGGAGTAGGCCATACGGCCCCTCGAGCCTGCTCCGCCATTTAATACGATCATCGCTGATCTGATCATGGACTCAGCTCCACTTCCCTGCCTGCTCCCCATAACCTCTTATCCCCTTATCATTTAAGAAACTATTTCTGTCTTAAATTTATTTTATGTGTTGATTAGTGGTCAAACTGAGGAAGTTACACTGCTATCTATCACCAGATGCTTTGACTGAGCTCAGAAAAGATGGTCAAAATGTGATGCTCTTGAACTCATCATAGTCATTTCACTTTTAGTTGGACTGACTTCTACATCACAGCTCAATATCCATGTCCTCTGACATGAACCAGAACACTCTGACTACATGTCTTTGATGTTATCTCTATGATTTCTTCCAGATCTTCCTCTATGGATACCATCAATGTAAGCCTGCCTATTTTTGAAGCCTAAAATGCTTTTCAGCAAATGTCATTAGGTAATGTAAAGTGAAGAACCCAAAGAAGGTTGTATGGATTTGTTGGGGTGCTGAATTAAAGCTCTCATCTTTTCGGAATTTACTCCAAGCAACGCATCAGCCTAACACAATGTTAGTAGCTATTCAAACCCAGTCAGCGTTAAGAAAGGGAGTACTTTGTAAATCTGAAGTTAAACAATATTGGTGTTGATGGAAAGTAACAGAAAAATCAAACATGAAGGGGGAAGGAAACAAATTGAGTAGAAAGTTCAGAAGCACAAAAATTGGAAAACATGAAGAGGGGGCGGTGAAAACTGAGCACAGCAAGACATATGAACATAAGAATTAGGAGCAGGAGTCGGCCATTCGGCCCCTCGAGCCTGGCTCAGCCATTCAATATCACGGCTGATGTTCTACCTCAACACTTTCCCGCCCGATCCCCATATCCCTTCATTCCCTTAATATTCAAGAAGTAAATTAGCAAAAATTAAAAAAAAATTCAATGAAAGCAAAAAGGAAATAAAAATTGGAAGAGTAGGTCTCAAGCAGAAAGATTTAATTTGTTGAATCCCCCGCCTGCCATAAGCTGTAAGACAGAACCTTTTACAACTAACAGTGGCATCCAAGCCTGCAATGCGCCTTGTTTTGTTTTATTTGAATATTTCTGTGGTTTGCTGGTCAGTCTCTTCACTAATATAATATAATATAATATAATTGTTTGGTGAATTTGGTAAACATTTGCATCGCCAAACCAGTGCAACCCAGCACTGAAGCACTGACCACACTTGATCAGCTCCGCTGGGTGGGCCACATTGTTCACATGCCTGACACGAGACTCCCAAAGCAAGCGCTCTACTCGGAACTCCTTCACGGCAAACGAGCCAAAGGTGGGTAGAGGAAACGTTAGAGACACCCTCAAAGCCTCCCTGATAAAGTGCAACATCCCCACTGACACCTGGGAGTCCCTGGCCAAAGACCGCTCTCAATGAAGGAAGTGCATCCGGGAGGGCGCTGAGCACCTCGAGTCTCATCGCCGAGAGCATGCAGAAATCAAACGCAGGCAGCGGAAAGAGTGTGCGGCAAACCTGTCCCACCCACACTTTCCCTCAACGACTATCTGCCCCACCTGTGACAGGGACTGTGGTTCTCGTATTGGACTGTTCAGTCACCTAAGGATTCATTTTAAGAGTGGAAGCAAGTCTTCCTCGATTCCGAGGGACTGCCTATGATGCTGATGATCTTTTCCATAATGTTCCTCAACCAAAGTGATCTGAATCTCTTTCGCGATGTCCTTCACACTGATCCTATTTTACCATTATTTCCACTACCTCTGGTTACAAGTTTTTAAAAATATAACATCCAAAATCTAAAAATTCTGCATAGCAGCTGCCAAATTGACTGCTGTATCCCTAACAGCTGCATACAAGGAAAATGACAACATGATCATTAGTGAAGTCTGCTCTAGATTTATAAATAGACTAAAATTTGAGAGTTAACACTTAGGCCAACTTAAAAGGCTACTTCTCTTGTGGAAAAATCCGGCATTTGCAAAATCGTCACTGTCTGTAACAAGGCAATCTGATTAACATTTGGTGAGGTATTCATACAAGGTAACATAATGACCATATTCCTTTTGTAGCTAATCAGAGGTAGAGATGTTTACAAGAATAATTTTTATAGCAGCTTGAGATTCCTGAGCATCTCAGATAAAAAAATGCGCGATGAAAATAGCCCCAGCTGGCCTGAAGTATCTGCACTGAATGGAACCAGCTTTTCAGAGCAAGAATGCATTAATTGGTGTAATGTAGTGATTCGATTTGCTTTCCTTTCACTGTGAAAACTTGTCCAAAGAGATTACTTGGCTGTTATTTGTATTTTGCATTCTTCCTCTGCAAAACAAGTTCCTTCGGGATTTCTCTGCTAAAGCTAATCCTGTAAAATGTTGATCACAAAAGAGGACGATGCTGCTTATACCCCTTTGACAAAATTAACTGCAAAGATTTCTGGACTACTGACGATATGCAAAGATTTCAGTCATTACATGAAGGGTATATATAACGAGAAACATAAAATTTCTCTAATGTCAAGTGACATCACCATTATATTGTTTTCAACTCCTGAGAACAACAGAAATGTAGGAATTTCTGAGAAGAAATTAATGTCTTGTCACTCTATATTATGTGCCAACTTGCACTGGTATTCATCCAATAATATATTACCATAGACGGAGCCTAACGAATCTGTAGCATTCTCCCTTGTGCAGAACTGTTGTGGAATAGTTCAAGTTATTGGCCCCAAGTTTCCACATGATTTGCTCCTGATTTTTAGGAGCAACTGGTGGAGAACGGAGTATCTTAGAAATCGGAATTCTCCACATTTAAGTTTTCTGCAGTTCTAGTCAGGTAGAACAGTTTCACTTTTGAACAGAATTTTTTTTTCCAAAAGGGGGCGTGTCCGGCCACTGACTCCTGATTTGAAAGTTTCCACAGTGAAAACGTACTCCAAACTAACTTAGAATGGAGCAAGTGAAGATTTTTGTAGGCTTGAAAAAACCTTGTCTACACATTAAAAAATCAGGCGCAGGTTACAAATTAGGCGTCGGGAACGAGGTGGGAGGGGGGGGGGGAGGGGAAGTCATTACCTTCTACAATACATCCTTAGTTATACTTATACAAATAAATCCAACCTGAATAAAAATTTATAAGCAAAGAAAAGATTAAATAAACCATGTTCCTACCTGTGTGAAAGTGCTTCAGGCAGGCCTTTCAGGCAGCCGTTCCTGACGGGCCCGACCGACAGCAGGGCAGTGGGGGGGGAGGGAGGGAGAAGGCTGCAGGAAGCCTCAGAAGTTGAGGCAGCCGTTCCCGACGGACGGCAGGGGGAGAAAGCTGCAAGAAGCCTCAGTGCTGATCATGGAAGGGCAATGTGGTTTTATTAAAAAATGTTAAACATTGAACAGCTACAAAGAATTTGAATTGTCTCAAACAAGTGCATGTGTCCCGTTTATCACTGTCTATCTTTAATTACAGAATGCACTCCCTCACCCTCACACACAGAAATATCAAGAAAATTAAAATACAAGCCTTTGCAAGGGTTCAATAAACAAATTTTCACTTTTTCTGCAGCACTTTTTAAAATGGCCGAGTGCCAATGTTTCCTTCACACTGCGCGTGGGCGAACGCTCCAACGCGCACGCGCAGGGTTGCCGGCACGAAAAAAAATCATTTAAATTGTACCCGCCCCCTCCTACTTACAAAATCGGCGCGAGTGGTAGGCTCCGCCCCCTGGGCGCCGCGCCAAGCAGACATCGAGCTGCAAAGCGCTCGAGAATAGCGCGTTTTTTTTTCAGGCGTCGTTTTCGGCGCGAAAAACGGGCGCCCAGCTCGGAGGGGCACCTGTTTTGCCGCGTGTGGAAACTTGGGGCCTAGATGTGGAAAATTGAAGGGTATTGTTAACTCACAGTAAGATTTCGAGGGCTGAAGTTCCGCCACCATTCTGCACCGTTTTTTTGGCCTACGCTGTTTTTTTTGGAGCAGACTAAAATCTGAGGTTTCGCCAAAGTTTCAGTGCCATTCTGGAAGCATAGAAACATAGAAAATAGGTGCGGGAGTAGGCCATTCGGCCCTTCGAGCCTGCACCGCCATTCAATAAGATCATGGCTGGTCATTCCCTCAGGACCCCTTTCCTGTTTTCTCTCCATACCCCTTGATCTTTTTAGCCGCAAGGGTCATATCTAACTCCCTCTTGAATATATCCATTGAACTGTCATCAACAACTCTCTGCGGCAGGGAATTCCACAGGTTAACAACTCTCTGAGTGAAGAAGTTTCTCCTCATCTTGGTCCTAAATGGCCTACCCCTTATCCTACGGCTATGTCCCTGGTTCTGGACTTCCCCAACATCGGGAACATTCTTCCCGCATCTAACCTGTCCAGTCCTGTCAGAATATTATATGTTTCTATGAGAACCCCTCTCATCCTTCTAAATTCCAGTGAATACAGGCCCAGTTGATCTAGTCACTCCTCATATGTCAGTCCTACCATCCCGGGAATCAGTCTTGTGAACCTTCGCTGCACTCCCTCAATAGCAAGAATGTCCTTCCTCAGATTAGGAGAGCAAAACTGAACACAATATTCCAGGTGAGGCCTTGCCAAGGCCCTGTACAACTGCAGCAAGACTTCCCTGCTCCTATACTCAAATCTCCTAGCTATGAAGGCCAACATACCATTTGTCTTCTTCACCACCTGCTGTACCTGCATGCCAACTTTCAATCAGAGATGAACTATGACACCCAGGTCTCGTTGCACCTCCCCTTTTCCTAATCTGCCACCATTCAGATAATATTCTGCCTTCGTGTTTTTGCCCCCAAAATGGATAACCTCACATTTATCCACATTATACTGTATCTGCCATGCATTTGCCCACTCACCTTACTTGTCCAAGTCACCCTGCAGCCTCTTAGCGTCCTCCTCACAGCTCACACCGCCACCCGGTTTAGTGTCATCTGCAAACTTAGAGACAATTCCTTTATCTAAATCGTTAATGTATAGTGTAAAGAGCTGGGATCCCAGCACTAAGCCCTGCGGCACTCTTAGTCACTGCCTGACATTCTGGAAAGGAACCGTTTATCCCGACTCTCTGCTCCCTGCCTGCCAACCAGTTCCCTATCCACGTCAGTACATTACCCCCAATGCCATGTGCTTTGATTTTGCACACCAATCTCTTGTGCGGGACCTTGTCAAAAGCCTTTTGAAAGTCCAAATACACCACATCCACTGGTTCTCCCTTGTCCTCTCTGTTAGTTACATCCTCAAAAAATTCCAGAAGATTTGTCAAGCATAATTTCCCTTTCATAAATCCATGCTGACTTGGACCGATCCTGTCACTGCTTTCCAAATGCGCTGCTATTTCATCCTTAATAATTGATTCCAACATTTTCCCCACGACTGATGTCAGGCTAAAGTAGGTACATCTGAATATTTTAGTTCCCGATTTTTTTACATCACTGGGGGCAGAAGCTGCCGGGTGCGCCATTTCTGGCCATTTAAGCGAGTTTGGCCAAGTATGATTTTTTTCTAAAATGGCGCACTGCACCCTTCTGAAAAACTATCCCTACACTTTAGGAAATTGGCGTGGAGAAGAGAAACTCGGCAGAGAGAAGATGCCATTGTTTCAACGGAGCTGAAGACACGGCAGGAGAGGTGGGTACGGGATCCTTTCAGCCCGGGATAGAAGTGGGCTGGAGCAGGGTACTTTCAGCCTGGGCTGGCAGCGCTACCAGCGCTGTAGAGGTGAATAAAATCTATAAATGCTAAAAAGGAATAAAGGAATTTTATATTGTTTGATATATTGAGATTTCAGTCTGTTGTCCCAAGTCTCACTCAGTGATCTATTTTACAAAGGGGAAATGCTTTATTTGTGCCTCAGCCCGTCAGAGCGTCCCTCGGTACCCTGGCAACCTCGGTTTTTCGGCGCAGACCTTAAGCTCCACCCACAGAGCTTAAGGACATCTGCACCGCTCCAAAATGAACAGATACACCGGCGAAACTTTTTTTTGGCGTAGTTGGGCCACTAAAAAATCGGATGGACCTCGACAACTGCGCCAAAAAAGTCCATGTGGAATTTTGGGCCCCTCCAGTCATGTTTGTACTCTATAAAGAATTAAGTGACAGACGAGGCAGCAATGCTTTTATTATTTACCAATATTTTTCCTTTTCACACATACTTCCAGGCGACACAGGTGCAAAGTTAGTCGAGTGGCCGTTCGCCCGCTAAGCCGTGGGCTGCGGATGCCAGGGGGCTGCGGACGGCAGGTGGACAACCCGTTGCACCTCAACATTGGTGGGAGGGTGGGGAATCGGTGGCTCTCACACAGCGCCACCTGCAGGACAGGTCTGGGGCAGTGGACCCTGGCAAAACCCTTGAACCACTCCTTCCGGCCCCACCAAAAAAATAATTCAAAGTTTCCTGGGCTATTCTTTGAACGGCTTCCACATTCTCTTTATGGTCCACTGATTAGGCCGCTTAATGCCTGGTACAAATGGTCAGAGTGTGTGCGGCCAAAGCTCTGCCCACTTACACCTGGCAATTGCAATCGGGGTCCTACAACCGGTGCAGGACCCCGGTGTGTGTATTTAAGCAGCCTCTCGCCTGGTTCAGCTGGGTAGGCTGATAGTTGCCAAATTCCTTGAGATTTCATCACATGACCTCTTACCTCCAATCAGCCCAGCCAAACATCCTTAACATCTTTGTTGCCCCATCTCCAAGGTTTTTACAACTAATAATTGAAAATGTTCAAAGAAAATTAAAAAAATATTCCCAATTTTTTTAATGCCCCGTTGATTTCTCTCCCTGTTTGCGCACAGCAGGGCCCAGGAGATTAACCCGTAGTTCCTGAAGACTGAAGGCCAATCTTGGAGGGTTGACCACCCTAGATAAGCCTCCCTCGCTGCCTCCTCCCCCCACCCTCGCTCCCTCCCCCAGGATTTTCAATTGCTAGTCGCTTGTTCTTTCAGATGAGAATCCTACTTTGGGCTTGAAATTGCATGAGTTTTGTTTTGAGAAAATTTAATCTAACTGCCATGAAATGTAAACTTCATTTTGGCTCTTTAGCTCCTCTGCATGACTGAATGGTACATCACAGAAGGAGGCCATTCAGCCCATTGTACCAGTGCCAGCTCTTTGGTCAAGCGATCCAATTAATCCCACTCCCCCGCTCTTACCCCATAGCCCTGTAATTTTTTCCCTTCACGTATTTATCCAATTCTCTTTAGAATGTTACTGTTGAATCTGCTTCCACTGCCCTTTCAGGCAGCACGTTCCAATCACAACAACTCACTGTGTGAAAAAATGTTACAACATGTCGCCTCTGGTTCTTCTGCCAATAAGATAAGAACATAAGAAATAGGAGCAGGAGTAGGCTATATGGCCCCTCGAGCCTGCTCCGCCATTCAATAAGATCATGACCATGTTCAGCCATGAACTCAGTGAATGGCGGTGCAGGCTTGAAGGACCGAATAGCCTACTCCTGCACCTATTTTCTATGTTTTCTATGTTTCTATTTGATCATGGACTCAGCTCCACTTCCCCGCCTGCTCCCCATAACCCCTTATCCCCTTATCGGTTAAGAAACCGTCTATTTCTGTCTTAAATCCATTCAATGTCCCAGCTTCCACAGCTCTCTGAGGCAGCGAATTCCACAGATTTACAACCCTCTGAGAGAAGAAATTTCTCTTCATCTCAGTTTTAAATGGACGGCCCCTTATTCTAAGATTATGCCCCCTAGTTCTAGTCTCTTCCATCAGTGGAAACATCCTCTCTGCATCCACCTTGTCGAGCCCCCTCATAATCTTATATGTTTCGAAAAGATCACCTCTCATTCTTCTGAATTCCAATGAGTAGAGGCCCAACCTACTCAACCTTTCCTCATAAGGCAACACCCTCAATCACCGTAGATATACAACTTATCGATTTTTCCACATACAAATGAATTTAACCTTCTTCAGTTTTATTTTTAATCTTTGGCTCTGAACCTGTTTAACTATGTTTCCGTCGGCCTGTCAATAACCCTTCTGGATTGCCTGCAATGTTTCAAGTTCCAGCAGACTCTGAACTTCCTTGGTGGTTCTACCCGTCTCCCATTGTAACTGTGGGTGTGGGGGGCGGGCAGGTTTCTGGGCACACGGGGCAGGTTTGCATCCACTGGGCCTTTGGGAGTGAGCAGCCCTCCCAGTGACAGGTGGGCATCTGCACTGGGGGCGCTGCTGGGATCACAGGCCCTGATAGATCAAGGCCAGAATCTGCAAAGGCGTCTTTAATTCACATCATACTCAGTAGATTGTTTGCTGCTCAGTGAAGATTTTACAAATAGTGCTTCTTCCAAAAACATACCTGTTCAACCTTTCAACAATGTGTTTCTCAGAACTGGTTCTCTCTCGTTCTGTAGTTAAGGTGTATGCGCTGACCTATTTATCTTTTAAAACAAACATGACAATCCCACCCACCCTTTCCTTCAATGACTATCTGTCCCACCTGTGACAGAGATTGTAATTCCCGTAGTGGACTGTACAGTCACCTGAGAACTCACTTATTGAGTAGATTTCGAGGGACTGCCTATGATGATGATGATGATGATGATCTATTTTCTGCACATTAGAAAAAGTATTGGCCCTGAAATTCCGATGTCGTGGGTCCGTAAGAAGTTCCTGCGGACCCGGGAAGGCATTGGAAAGGCTGGTTTCCAGCGCACAATGCACATGCGCTGAAAACCGGCATTCCCGATCTGTCAAGTTTCTGGCTTGACAGATCCTCCGCATCTCGGGAGCGAGGACGCTTGCAGGGTAAGATTTCCGATATTTACGAATATCTTGCCCTGCAAATGTCCTTTAAAACCCTGCGCCTGAAAAAGCAGGCATATAGCCTACTTTTACAGGCGCAAGTGGTTAAAAATACACATACAAATAAAAAATAAAGTTATCAAAGCACTTTTTATGTTTAAAATCCCTCCTCACTACAGTAAGTTCATTTTAAGTGTTAATATAATTTTTTTTTTAAAAGTCAGAAAACTATTTTTCTTATAACAACTTTAATTTAAATGCATGTTAATTGTGTACTTTATTTTCTATTTTTTATTGGTTTTTAAGAGTTTGGGGGGGGGGGGTTCTCATTCATAGCAATAGGAGTTCGGTACTTAGGGAACTCCTATTGCTATAAATGAGAAACTATACTGTACCTGAATGGCTGCTGTCACTAGATCCCGGCCTGCGCACGTCCCCATGTGCACGAGCTGCGCACGCAGTCACCTCTGAGCCTCAGGCTCGGAAGTTCGGACAGTCGCAACAGCAGCAGGTAAGTGCGTAACTTTTTGCTTTTTTTAGGTTGTTTGCCCGCAGGAATGATGTTACCGGAATTTCAGGGCCATTGTTACATCATCTGCATCAGTAAATTCTGAATCCTACGTGAATTTCTGCCTTTACTTCACAGAAAGATGCTGCATTTATCCTAGAGCTAGGATATTTGAACTGTTTCTGGCCAAAGGCCTGGCTGCCTATTCCAGTGTCCACTCCAACACTGCAGTGGGCGCAAAGGTGGCAGGAAGTTGGCAGTGAGCATTTTGTTTCTGCCGAAAAATGGCACCGTAGCAAGACAACAATCAACCCCCGACAGTGTCACAAAAACCTTCTCATATGGACATCTCCAGGTTTTCGTTATCTCTATGCCATTTTTCCAGCTTCTCCACTGTCTCAAGCTTTTCTGGTCTGTTTCAGTTCAACTGCCCATAAGATCATAAGAAATAGGAGCAGGAGTCGGTCATTTGGCCCCTTGAACCTGCTCCTCCATTCAATAAGATCATGGCTGATCTGATCTTGGCCTCAACTCCACTTCCCCGCCCTCTCCCCATAACCCTTGACTCCCCATTTTATCTGCTGCTCTCAACACAAGATGTGATCAGATGCTACCTACACATCATGGGCAAGTGAAAGGGTGGAGAATTTAGCACTGGATACCATTATGTGATGTTTAAAACAAGCTCAATTGTAGTCACTCACGAACTCTTCATTGCTACTCCAGAACCAGGGATGAATTTTGGAAAAAGTGTAAAATGTCGGCAAACGACGGAACAGCCCTCACAGAAGAATTCTCTTCACTTTGGCTCTCCCTCTGTCCGTGGAGAAAATGTGAAGGTAGGGGAATTTTTCCCACTCTATGCATTATTTTATGTCTACAGAATAATTACATTTTATGTATTTTGCAAACAGCCATAAATGCTTCATTATACCTGCTGTAAAGTTTGACGTCCCTGCTATAAATCGGTTTGGTGAAAGCTATTTGCTAACTCCTAAAATGCTGAATACATACAAACTTTAGAAGGAACTACAACAACTGATTTGATTAGGTTGTTAAAGGTCTCTATAATAACATATACATACTACAGTCTTTTTATATCAAGCATTGATAAGCAATGTTCCCTCTAATGTTTTGAAACTGAGCAGGCCACGAACTCCTTTGAGCACGACCTTTTCATCCATGGGCAAATTTTACAACCACAACTACAACAACAGCAACCACTTCAAAGCATATATAGAGTAATGCAATATTGCAACCCCACCTTCTCAAATCATGAGACAATTAGACAATGTTTTATACAAGTTGAAGATAACTTCTCTGCTTTTGAATTCTATTCCTCTAGAAATGAACCCCAGTGCTTTATTTGCACTTTTATGGCTTTTTAAATATGCGTAGTTACTTTTAATGATTTTTGAATCTATACCCCGAGATCCCTTTGCACCTCGAGCCCATTTAGACTCTTATTTTCGAAGGAGTAGGTAACCTCCTTATTTCTCCTACCAAAATGCACCACCTCACCCTTTATTTCGATTGAAATTCATACGTCATTCACATGCCCATTCTGCAAGTTTGTTTACGGTAGAATTAATTAAAATCCGTTAGTTCATCATGTACAAACTCTTTGGAAAAAAAAAACTTCCTTGTCAGAAATGACTGGAATATAAAAATTGCATAATAATGCATTAACACTTCAGAAATGTCACTAGTTACACGGTTATGCATTGACAAACAATCCAAATCCCCAACGTGACTAGACAGAAGCATATCTATTCATGCAATTATAAATTTTAAAGTGTTCAACATATTAGCCATCCCTCAGGTACTGTACCAACGGCTGTACAAGCAGCAGGAGCATTAGCTTTCCTGTGGTGCTGACATGCTGCATGTCGACCTAGGTAATTAGAATCTTAATCACAATGCAACCAGACAACCAAAGAATATAAAGTGCTTTAGTTCGCAGTATTAAAAGAACTGAACAAAAACGGGTATCAGTACTTTCAACTTCAATCGCTTTAATAAACATCGTCTTCTTGAACCGGCACACCCAGCATGTAACATGTCAGAAATGCAGCACTTATTCACAAGTCCCTTGGAACGGACTACACGCGACTCCACAGAAAAAAGTGCTGACAGAGTCCCGCGACAAAGCTCAGCGAGCTCCAGGACTCCGTACCTTACCATGTTCATGGTCTACAGGGCTGTAGTAATACCCGCCCTCCTGTATGGCTCAGGGACATGGACCTTGTACAGTAGACACCTCAAGTTGCTGGAGATATATCACCAACGATGTCTCCGCAAGATCCTGCCAATCCCCTGGGAGGACAGACGCACCAACATCAGCGTCCTCGACCAGGCCAACATCCCCAGCATCGAAGCACTGAGCACACTTGATCAGCTCCGCTGGGCAGGCTACATAGTTCGCACGCCAGACATGAGACTCCCAAAGCAAGCGCTCTACTCAGAACTCCTACACGGCAAATGAGCCAAAGGTGAACATAAGAAATAGGAAATAGGAGCAGGAGTAGGCCATACGGGCCCTCGAGCCTGCTCCTCCATTCAATACGATCATGGCTGATCTGATCATGGACTCAGCTCCACTTCCCCGCCCGCTCCCCATAACCCTTTATCCCTTTATCGTTTAAGAAACTGTCTATTTCTGTCTTAAATTTATTCAATCTCCCAGCTTCCACAGCTCTCTGAGGCAGCGAATTCCATAGATTTACAACCCTCAGAGAAGAAATTTCTCCTCAACTCTGTTTTTAATGGGCGGCCCCTTGTTCTAAAATTATGCCCCGAGTTCTGGTCTCCCCCATCAGTGCATCCACCTTGTCAAGCCCCCTCATAATCTTATACGTTTCGATAAGATCACCTCTCATTCTTCTGAATTCCAATGAGTAGAGGCCCAACCTACTCAACCTTTCCTCATAAGTCAACTCCCTCATCTCCAGAATCAATCTTGTGAACCTTCTCTGAACTGCCTCCAAAGCAAGAATATCCTTTCGTAAATATGGAAACCAAAACTGCACGCAGTATTCCAGGTGTGGCTTCACCAATACCTCATACAGCAAGACTTCCCTGCTTTGAACCTCCATCCCCTTTGCAATAAAGGCCAAGATACCATTGGCCTTCCTGATTACTTGCTGTACCTGCATACTAACTTTTTGTGTTTCATGCACAAGTACCCCCAGGTCTCGCTGTACTGCAGCATTTTGTAATCTTTCTCCATTTAGATAACAACTTGCTCTTTGATTTTTTTCTGCCAAAGTGCTCACACTTTCCAACATTATACTTCATCTGCCAAATTTTTGCCCACTCACTTAGCCTGTCTATGTCCTTTTGCAGATTTTTTGTGTCCTCCTTACTAATTGCTTTTCCTCCGATCTTTGTATCATAGCAAACTTGGCTACGTTACACTCAGTCCCTTCTTCCAAGTCGTTAATATAGATTGTATATAGTTGGGGTCCCAGCACTGATCCCTGCGGCACCCCAATAGTTACTAGTTGCCAACCAGAGAATGAACCATTTATCCCGACTCTCTGTTCTCTGTTAGTTAGCCAATCCTCTATCCATGCTAATATATTACCCCCAACCCCGTGAACTTTTATCTTGTGTAGTAACCTTTTATGCGGCACCTTGTCAAATGCCTTCTGGAAGTCCAAATACACCACATCCACTGGTTCCCCTTTATCCACCCTGCTCATTACATCCTCAAAGAATTCCAGAAAATTTGTCAAACATGACTTCCCTTTCATAAATCCATGCTGACTCTGCCTGACCGAATTTTGCTTTTCCAAATGTCCTGCTACTGCTTCTTTAATAATGGACTCCAACATTTTTCCAACCACAGATGTTAGGCTAACCGATCTATAGTTTCCTGCTTTTTGTCTGCCTCCTTTTTTAAATAGGGGCATTACATTCGCAGTTTTCCAATCTGCTGGGACCTCCCCAGAATCCAGGGAATTTTGGTAAATTACAACCAATGCATCCACAATCCCTGCCGTTACTTCTCTTAAGACCCTAGGATGCAAGCCATCAGGTCCAGGGGATTTATCAGGGCCTTTAGTTCCATTATCGTACTGATTACCACCTCCTTAGTGATTGTGATTGTGTTAAGTTCCTCCCCCCTCATAGCCCCTTGACTATCCACTGTCAGAATATTGTTAAGTGTCCTCTACCGTAAAGACTGATACAAAATATTTGTTCAGAGTTTCTGCCATCTCCATGTTCCCCATTACTAATTCCCCGGTCTTGTCCTATAAAGGACCAACATTTACTTAAGCCACTCTTTTCCTTTTTATCTATCTATAGAAACTCTTGCTAACTGTTTTTATATTTTGTGCTAGTTTACTTTCACAGTCTATCTTTCCTTTCTTAATCATTTTTTAGGTGGGCGGAGGAAACGTTACAGGGACACCCTCAAAGCCTCCCTGATAAAGTGCAACATCCCCACTGACACCTGGGAGGCCCTGGCCAAAGACCGCCCTAAGTGGAGGAAGTGCATCCAGGAGGGCGCTGAGTACCTCGAGTCTCATCGCCGAGAGCATGCAGAAACCAAGCGCAGGCAGCGGAAAGAGCGTGCGGCAAACCTGCCCCACCCTCCCTTACCCTCAACGACTATCTGTCCCACCTGTGACAGGGACTGTGGTTCTCGTATTGGACTGTTCAGCCACCTAAGGATTCATTTTTAGAGTGGAAGCAAGTCTTCACTTCGGGCGCTCTTTGGCCAGGGACTCCCAGGTATCGGTGGGGATGTTGCATTTTATCAAGGAGGCTTTGAGGGTGCCCTTGAAACGTTTCCTTTGCCCACCTGGGGCTCGTTTGCCGTGTAGCAGTTCCGAGTAGAGCGCTTGCTTTGGGAATCTTATGTCAGGCATGTGAACAATGTGGCCTGCCCAGCAGAGCTGGTCGAGTGTGGTCAGTGCTTCAATGCTGGGGATGTTGGCCTGATCGAGGACGCTAACGTTGGTGCGTCTGTCCTCCCAGGGGATTTGCAGGATCTTGCGGAGACATCGTTGGTGGTATTTCTCCAGCGACTTGAGGTGTCAACTCTACATGGTCCATCTATAGCTCCTCTACAGCTGCTGCCTGAAGTACGTGCCTCTTCTCAGAGGGCGACACACCTGGCGCGCCACCCTTAACATGTGGCCACTGCCCCAATTCTTTTGTTCATTTCCAATTGGGATTGGCTCAGAAGTTGCAGGACTCGCAAATGACTCTCTGTCTGGATTCCCGAGTCACTGTGTATTGGACCTCTCCCCCCTCTCCAGCTGTCCAGCTGTCCAGTTCTCTGTGCCGCCTTAGAATTGAAATTCTAGAGCTGAGGGATCAGTCCTCAGCCTTGCAGCCGTGCACCAGAGGGAACAGGGTCAATAAATGCTGATAAGTATTTCAAAAGTACTTTATAAAGAAATCTGGTTAATTCTTCACAAGACTTACTCAAATATGGTGTAAATGATAGAAATGACACCCTCACTATCATAACCTTATAACACTTCTTAAAGTGTGTGCTCCTCTCGAATATCAGAACCAAATAAAATACCCCGTGATTGATTTTGACTTTTAGGTAGTTGACCGATGCAGCGTGACAGCAGCAAGCGCTCTACTCAGAACTCCTTCACGGCAAACGAGCCAAAGGTGGGCAGAGGAAACTGTTAAGTATCGAATAACTCCATGAGGCTAAATACGGTGAGCTAGTTCAGGCATGACCTTATTTATTCTCAAACTGAGAATTCAACATGGCTGCCAACATTATATATACATCTTGCACGTGTCTGCCAGTGACCATTAGGACTCCGACAGTCGCGCCCTCCGATGGCAGGTAAAACCCAATTAACATACTTAACAGAAATGTTACAAGGACATCCTCAAAGCCTCCCTGATAAAGTGCAACATCCCCACCGACACCTGGGAGTCCCTGGCCAAAGAGCGCCCTAAGTGGAGGAAGTGCATCCGGGAGGGCGCTGAGCACCTTGAGTCTCATCGCTGAGAGCACGCAGAAATCAAGTGCAGGCAGCGGAAAGAGTGTGCGGCAAACCTGTCCCACCCACCCCTTCCCTCAACGACTATCTGTCCCACCTGTGACAGGGACTGTGGCTCTCGTAGTGGATTGTACAGCCACCTAAGGACTCATTTTTAGAGTGGAAGCAAGTCTTCCTCGATTCCGAGGGACTGCCTATGATGTAGAGGAGCCGAGCTCCGCCAGCTCCCAGCAGTTGTGGTGGCCGAGTGGTAAAGGTGTTGGATTGGAAGTCCTAACTCATCGCGCAGGTTGGGACCCTGCCATGGTAGATGAACGTATTCTCTCATATCGTTCACCTTGGAGATCCCTGGGCCCCAAAACTGATCAGCCAGCTCCCATGGTGATGAAGGGAGTGTGTCCACCCTTCTCATTTGAAGGACTGCCTATGATGATGCATTCTGGCAACAGAGAGGACGGAGACATTTCAATTGAAGTAGAATCGGTGAGTTGCTCACCGCAAACAGGCATCCTGACGCAACTCGTCAGATTCAGAACGGCGCAGTATTGGGTCGTTCGTCCGACAGCAAGCTGAGTCCCGAGGGGGATGGTCGCGGAGTGGTGGGCCGGGGGGGAGCTCAGATTATTATTGTGACACCTGAAGTAGCTCTCCTGCTGGACCCAGAAAAATCATTTCTCAGTAACCTTTCCGGGGCTCTCTTTGGCTCGATCGCCAGTGAAACTGCACGGAGAGTGTAAGTCACACACTCCGACAAGTGCTGTCCTAAACTAGCAAATGTGGCCCTATGATATTCAGGGCCAGAAATTCGGTTTTCAGCGAAAACAGTATTTTTTTCACCAACATTACCGCTTTCGCTTCGCTGTCGCTAATAGGCCGGATATTCAGCCTTTAATTTGCGCGCCGATAAAAATCGGCGTTGCACGAGGATTCCCGGAGCAAACTGCGAATTTCGGCAACTTTAGTCCAAGGCTGATAGCGCTGCGAGAGATGGCTTGGGAGGGGAGAAAAACACCCCAAAAAAATTGGGAAAAAAAAAAAATCACAAAACATTCACAAAACCGTTAGCTATTAAATCGCTGAAAAAGAATGAAAAAATAAAAACTTTAAGTTACCTTTTTGCAGGTCTTCATACTTACCGCTGCTGGCAGGGCTGCAATGACTGATTTTTCCCCGTCGGTATACTGGGCGCAGAATACGGGTGCGGAGAAAACCATATTTCGGGTCTTGCACGACGGCACTCCTCTCCCCAGCGGCACGCGGAAAACACCGCAACAAAAAAGTGCCCGAAGTTCCCGCCGACCAGGCTTTCGCCAAATATGGTGAAATATCGGCAAAAACCCAGTCGCAAAGTCGGCAAATTTCTACTTTAAGATCTTGATTTGCATATTAACGGGGACCTACAGCCTGAAACAGGGGGGCCCTTGAGCCGCCCAGCAGTAGACCCTGTAAAAATGGCAACAGGCTGAGCATTAACAGGGTGGCAAGTCCACTGACCCCATTTAGAGGTTGAAACTGCCCCTTAATGCTATTTCTGGAATGTTAAAATCGCATGTCCCTTCTGCAGCATGAGCTGGACTGTAACACACTTTATATGATTCAAACAATACAGTGGGTAAGATCCATTCTCCCACAGAAAGTTGTTCAGGCCAGTTCATTAGATATATTCAAAAGGGAGTGAGATGTCGCCCTTACGGCTAAAGGGATCGTGGGGTATGGAGAGAAAGCAGGAATGGGGTACTGAAGTTGCACGATCAGCCATGATCATATTGAGTGGTGGTGCAGGCTCGAAGGGCCGAATGGCCTACGCCTGCACCTATTTTCTATGTTTCTGTGTGTCTAAGGCGGAGATATACAATAGCTTAAGGATTCAAAGATTTGCATTGACAGCATGGGCCTTGTGCTGTCAACTCTCAACCACTAGATTTGTATTAATGTGGACTGAATTTTACAGAAAATATTTTTTTATTGCCCAGCAAAAACTACTGAATGACTGGAAAGTGAGCAGTTTGGGGTTGTGCGTGCTTCAGAGTAGCTAGTCCCTGCCTGTCATCTGTCACCCTCTGACCTGTGCACAGCTGCCTCGGATCAAGCTTTTATCAACCGAGAATATAAGCTCACCGTTGGTGGAGTGCATTAAGAACACATTGATCAGCCTGGGCTTTTTATTTTCATCTCAGGTTCAGTCGTGCATATGGACTATTCTGGTAAAACTGAAGGTGAGATGAATGGCTGAAGGATGAGATCAAGCCTGTTAGCTGTCTAGCTCAGCCTGAGTTAGGCAAGATAATACAGAGGCAGCGCGTTTTTGTTATTCCATCACACCTTGAAGATTTTTGTCTCAATTCCAAGAGCTTTAAAAAAAAAATAAACTTATCCATCATATACTGGACGGTTCACACAGACCTTCTTATACTGTCTGTTATTGAATCTCACACAAGTTCAATGTATGCTGAAGAAACTCATGCAGTGTTTAAATGTTTAAAAAAGGTAATAGTTGTTTAACAATTCAGAAAATATTTTGGATCATTCAGCTTGCATTTAAAACAAACCGATATGTTGAAAATGGTACTAGACCTTTCATATATTAATTGTCTGTAAACAGCCCTATAATAAAATTGACGGTGATTAGATGATTAAAGATAATCCAGCATTTCTTTTCAAGCCGAATTTTCATGTTATGTTGTAAATTGTTGATAATTCCAGTTTACCCTATTTGCACACAGCTCCGACACCTCAATGATGGTGGCACACAGGCAGTAATTCGCACCACACATGGCATCACAACATTTCAGGAGGCTGGGCACACTGCAAAACAATTACTGCCACACAGTCCGCGAGATCTGCAGCAAACCTGATTGCATCCTTAATCACCCAATCACAAAGTTAATTTACGTGGGCATTACTGCCATCTTGAGTTAGCCATAGTGGTTTAGTTTGAGTATTTTTGTAAATGGGCCACGGGACAGCTGATCAGCTGCATAAGAGAAACATTTATTTTAAATTGCGTCAATTGCATTTATGCTTGGCTAAAAATTGAAACTGAACATTCCATTAATGCTAAGCCTGCATTTGGCCAACCTGTTGCTAACATTACACCAGTGAGCAAATGACCTCCGATTCCGCCTTCACATCTAATCTGGGTCTGAATTGAATCAGCCGGAAACTATTGAACATTAATTCATTAATTAATGCAATTAATTAATGAATTAATTAATGCAAGCCATTTCAGAATAATATCAATTACCATTTTGTCTTTTTTCTTGGAGCTAGCAAAAGGGCATTACGAGACATGAGTTTAGCTGTTCGGGGTAGAGTAGTGCAGTGGTTATGTTACTTTATCAGAAATCCAGAGACTGTGAGTTCAAGTCCCACTATTGCGGTTTGAGAATTTGAATTCAGTTAAAAAATTTGTAAGTAAAAAAACTGGTATCAGTACATGTGACCATGAAGCTGTCAAATTGTTGTAAATGTTCTTCACTAATGTACTTTAGGGAAAGAAAACTGCCATCTTTACCCGGTCTGGCTTGTAGGGGGACTCTTGTGGCATCAAGGAGCCCTAGTAAATCTGGTCAATGGGTCAACTAGTCCCTCACCAACTCTAACCTGCCATCTGAAGATGCGAGTCACTCAACCGCTACCATACTGACTGCAGCGGCTCAAGAGGAAGGTCCACCATCACCTTGTTAGGGGAACTTGGGATGGGCAATAAATGCCGGCCTTGCCAGCGACGTCTACATCTCAAGAATGAATATATCTGTACATAAAAAATATTCCTGTCTACCTCCCTTTCTTTCCAAAATAATTAACTGGTGTAGCATTAACTACTTTGATGGTAGTCTACGACCATGTGTGTAAAAAAAATCTTAATCTTATTTAGGGGATGTCACTTTTACATTCATGTTCTGTACTTCTGCAACCACCGGTTAAGTTATCTAATCTGTTTAACCTTGTTCCTTTCAATTCAATTCCTTATATTACAAGGGCACATTTTCATTTATAGAGTAGAATATCATTTGATGTCTGAACTCTGCTGTACAGAGATGGTAAGTCATTAATAGAGATAAGAAAAAAATTAGATATTTTAGTATGGAGCTCTCGGGACATTCACGGCGACACGCAACCTGACCTCATACTGTCAGACTAAGTGATAGCATTAAGAAAGATTTAAACTATTTAATAATGACTGTTTACATTTAGTTCAGCTGATTTACTTAATCATTTGATTAATTGCATCTAACTCCTTATTTATACGATAGTCCATTAATCATGTCAGTCACCTTGGAGACACATTGGTCCATTTTCACTGCGTATTCATCAATTGTGGTGACTCACAAACTTCAGCTCAACTTTAAAGCAACTACATATGTCCAATCTTGCACATGTGCCATTACTACAGAGTCAGGTTTGCAATTTTAATAATCTGGCGCACAGATCTTCCCCAAGATCTGAGAATCTCTGTCCAGCAATGCGAAAATAAAATGTTGGATACAATGCCAAGTGCTGTTGGTAGGAGTCAAGTGAGTCCCACCCATACAGAGATCAGTATAGAGCCTGTATGGAGTCATTGATGTATGCATGCTGCCACCAGTAGTAACACTGTAAAATACATTTGGCTATCAGGATTCACACAAAGTCACTCAAAACATTCTGCAAAGCATTATTGAACAACCCTCGTGTCAGGTGTCCAGAAGTTCAGTAATCTGCTTCTAAGTTCTTCTCTCCAAGGGTTTGAGATTAAATCAACTGTTATGAATTTGGACGGCATTTATTCAAATCAGTATTGATTTTGAAGAATTAGTATGAGTTTCGATGTAAAGGTGTGGAACATGCACTTGGGCTCTCTGCGTACAGGCTAGTTACATCGGTTCTGTTTTAATTATGCTCTTCTTTTATCAAAATACAAATCATACAGTGCTTCACAAATTTAGCTTAAAAAGATTTTGCATAATCTCAATACCCTGTAGTCTGCTTCAGAAAGCTGTTTTCTTGAAGATGTGATATAAAGTTAGTGATAATGAAGGATGCACAATGTCTCAGAATCTCACAGCAATGAATGTATACAACATTATTAAAGAATCTCTTCAATAAAAATAGGAATACATCCATTCATTACTTTAAATAACCCTAAATCCTCCAGGTGATTTAAGACAAGTAATATTGAGCATGCTGTTATTGGTTGTTTCCAGTTTAATAAACAAAATGCTAATTTGTCATCTAACTCCAAAGACTCTATTTATTTTGTGAGGCTGCGGAATGTACGTCTTGAGTTAGTGATTGAAGCAGAGACCACATCAACATTTAAGAACTTGATCAGCTCCGCTGGGCAGGCCACATTGTCCGCATGCCAGACACGAGACTCCCAAAGCAAGGGCTCTACTCGGAACTCCTTCATGGCAAACGAGCCAAAGGTGGGCAGAGGAAACGTTACAAGGACACCCTCAAAGCCTCCCTGATAAAGTGCGACATCCCCACCGACACCTGGGAGACCCTGGCCAAAGACCGCACTAAGTGGAGGAAGTGCATCTGGGAGGGCGCTGAGCACCTCGAGTCTCATTGCCGAGAGCGTGCAGAAAACAAGCGCAGGCAGCGGAAAGAGCGTGCGGCAAACCAGACTCCCCACCCACCCCTTTCCCTCAACGACTATCTGTCCCACCTGTGACAGGGACTGTGGTTTTCGTATTGGACTGTTCAGCCACCTATGGACTCATTTTAAGAGTGGAAGCAAGTCTTCCTCGATTCCGAGGGACTGCCTATGATGATGGTTGAAGCAAAGGGATGGGTTAAAGGGATAAGGGAACAGAGTTGGCACATGGGTTTATGACTACAACACCTGAGGATGTTAAACATTAATATGGCTGGGTTGGACTTTTCAGTATTAACAAGAGACACAACTTGCAATCACACTTTTGCTGATGCTTGTGAAGTTCACCTCTTCCGTGTCTTTTTAAAAAAATAGTTATTGGGAAATTCTCTTCTCATCAAGGTGAAGAATCTCAGTAGAGGGAAAAAAAGAACATATTTGCCCAGTTTGCATCAAGAGTCTGTATCCAGTGCTCCCAGATCACAAGCTACAAGCTCTCTTTTCACTGTGTCAAAATGTTCTTAAAAATATGCAGTGGGAAATGAGATCTATTCACAAGAACATTTTTCATCGTCTATTTTAACAGAGGCCTTAACCCGTTTAAAATAAACATTAATAAGTTCAGCATTTGTACAATGTGGCTTAGTTGCACACATCAGAATACTGTACTCCTTCCACTGAACAAATGCAACACATTGCATTTCAACACCAATCACGGCCTCTCTGATCAAGGCCTGTAATCCAATACCGACAGGTTTCACATTCCAAACTGGGTTCAGACAGCCCAAACGTACTTCAATCAGGGAGTGATAGCTTGTTTTCACCCCTTCAGTTTGGAGTGAATTCAAGTGGCAGTGTTGTAACACTTTCCCAAACTTACCTTCTTAAATAACATAATTGTTACAAATTGAACACCACAGCGACACAGATCAATTTGTACCGGAAGAAAAAGAGTAACTGAATAGGATATTATCTGTTCTCTATTAAACCAAATAAGTTGTTTCCGTATGAGATTGTTTAAAAACTTACACGACATTCTTGGGATTCTGATTTGAGCACTGCTGATGCCGTCACCACCGTCGCTGAATGTCTTCACTTCAATGTAATATTCCGTATCATCGGGGAGAAGAAGCTCCACTGACGTGTTATTGGTTTCTATCACCTTTGTGTTCTGTCTGTTATTTCTATATAAAACCTGTAAAGGTACAGAGCACACATGCAAGAGTTATTTAGCAAACTGAACCAAAAAAAACAGCAGGCAGCTGCACAGGAAATATTGACTCTGACTGACATGTGTGCATCAGTGAGCTTTGCTATTTCTCCAGCACCAAGATGGTTAATAGTTACATATGGAGCCATAGGCTTCATCGGGTATTTCAATCATACGTTCTCGCTGGGGTAAGTTTGATTGTTAGGCCTCTTTTTAAGTTTGTAGGCTAGCATTGTCAGTTGAATTACTGAGAGTTGTTATACTGCACTGTGCTCGCTGACCTACATCAGCTTCCGGTTGAGCAACACCTCGATTTCAAAATTCCCATCCTTATTTTCAAATGCCCCCCACCTCATGGCCTCGCCCCTCCCTATCTCTGTAATCTCCTCCAGCCCCACAGCCCCACGAGATGTCTGCGCTCCTCTAATTCTGCCCTCCTGAACATCGCTGATTATAATCGCTCAAACATTGGTGGCCATGCCATCATCTGCCTGGACCCCAAGCTATGGAACTCCCTGCCTAAAGGTCTCCGCCTCTCTTTCCTCCATCAAGGCACTCCTTAAAACTCACCTCTTTTGGTCATCTGCACTAATTTCGACTTATGCAGCTCGTTGTCAAACTTTTTATCTCATAATACTCCTGTGAAGCGCCTTGGGATGTTTTGCTACGTTAAAGGCGCTACATAAATTCAAGTTGTTGTTGTTGTCCATTATTTTTGCATTTAATCCTTTGTCATGTAGCTTCTGAGAGTTTTTGCACCTTTGATATTACCAGGTTTTCTTGCTCCTGTCAGGGAAGAGCAAGTGCATAACTTTTCTCCTTTTATATATATATATATATATATATATTAGGCCACTGTGTGCTGGGCATTGCTATGTCATATGGAGATCCAAGGTACAAAGCAGGGCGTGGGACTGACTCCCCTCATTTACTTTCAAGGAACAGGCGGCCTTAATCCAATGGGAGGGTTGTAGACTCCCATCGTGGGTGTGCGCTATTAGTTCTCTGCAGGACCTAATTTTATACTCAGGATTACAGCCCGGTGGTGGGAAAATCAGGCCTCTGTCGGCTGCACACCTGTCGACTAAAGGATATCGCCTGGCTCGTGGTAGAAACAACGTCGCTGCTGTTTAATCTCAGGGTTACCGAAGCCCTTCGCCGAAGTTACGGCAGATGCTTGGGGGAACTCTTGCGGAAATTCACCTCAACACTCCTGAACTAGACTGAGGGAGTGGGCTCCAAGTGAATGAACTGAGATATGAAAAGTAAAAGCCGATGGAGATGTGGCGGCCTAAAGCGGCAGAGCAAGAGAAAAAAACACAATGAGTGTATGGATTTCCTTGAAGAGGGAGAATTATGAATAGCACTCCTTTTTAAAAATCTTACCGTTAAAAATAATAACTTTAATATGCTTGCGAGTGTCATTTCTGATGAGATTTTGTGTGAGTTAGACAGTGATTAGAAGGTCAGAGAGCCCAGCATTGATGAAGAAGCTGACCTGATATCGTGTTCGCACTCCTCAGTCTGGGGAATGTCACAATTAAGACCATTTCAAGTGTGTGCACATTTGTTTTAAGTGTGTTGATGAATTTTGTGTTCACTGAGATGAAGGATGCTCATGCTGAGGAATGAAACATTTTACCAAGTTTTGCATTCAGTGTCACCCTGGAGCACCTCAAGACATAAGAACACAAGAACTAGGAGCAGGAGTCGGCCATTCGGCCCCTCGAGCCTGCTCCGCCATTCAATAAAATCATAGCTGATCTTCTATCTCAACTCCACTTTCCTGCACAATCTCCATATTCCTTGTTTCCCTTAATATCAAAAAATCTATCGAATTGCATGAATTAGCTTCTGGGTAAAGCTTACCCTAGCCATTCCATTGACACACTTCAACCAGCAAAGAATGGCTAAAAAAAATGATTAGTAAAGGGAAGATAGACTATGAAAGTTAACTAGCACAAAATATAAAAACAGATAGCAAGAGTTTCTATAGGTATATAAAAAGGAAAAGAGTGGCTAAAGTAAATGTTGGTCCCTGAGAGAATGAGACCGGGGAATTAGTAATGGGGAACATGGAGATGGCAGAAACTTGAATAAATATTTTGTATCAGTCTTTACGGTAGAGGACACGAATAATATTCCAACAGTGGATAGTCAAGGGGCTATAGGGGGGGAGGAACTTAACACAATCACAATCACTGAGGAGGTGGTACTCAGTAAGATAATGGGACTAAAGGCAGATAAATCCCCTGGACCTGATGGCTTGCATCCTAGGGTCTTAAGAGAAGTAGCGGCAGGGATAGTGGATGCAATGGTTGTAATTTATCAAAATTCCCTGGATTCTGGGGAGGTCCCAGCAGATTCGAAAACTGCAAATGTGATGCCCTTATCTAAAAAAGGAGGCAGACAAAAAGCAGGAAACTATAGACCAGTTAGCCTGATATCTGTAGTTGGGAAAATGTTGGAGTCCATTATTAAAGAAGCAGTAGCAGGACATTTAGAAAAACAAAATTTGGTCAGGCAGAGTCAGCATGGATTTATGAAGGGGAAGTCGTGTTCGACAAATTTGCTGGAATTCTTTGAGGATGTAACGAACAGGATGGATAAAGGGGAAGCAGTGGATGTGGTGTATTTGGACTTCCAGAAGGCATTTAACAAGGTGCCACATAACAGGTTACTGCACAAGATAAAAGTTCACGGGGTTGAGGGTAATATATTAGCATGGATAGAGGATTGGCTAACTAACAGAAAACAGAGAGTCGGCATAAATGGTTCATTCTCTGGTTGGCAACCAGTAACTAGTGGGGTGCTGCAGGGATCAGTGCTGGGTCCCCAACTATTTACAATCTATATTAACGACTTGGAAGAAGGGACTGAGTGTAACGTAGCCAAGTTTGCTGACGATACAAAGATGGGAGGAAAAGCAATGTGTGAGGAGGACACAAAAAATCTGCAAAAGGACCTAGACAGGCTAAGTGAGTGGGCAAAAATTTGGCAGATGGAGTATAATGTTGGAAAGTGTGAGGTCATGCACTTTGGCAAAAAAAAATCAAAGAGCAAGTTATTATTTAAATGGAGAAAGATTGCAAAGTGCTGCAGTACAGCGGGACCTGGGGGTACTTGTGCATGAAACATAAAAGGATAGTATGCAGGTACAGCAACTGATCAGGAAAGCCAATGGAATCTTGGCCTTTATTGCAAAGGGGCTGGAGTATAAAAGTAGGGAAGTCTTGCTACAGTTGTACAGGGTATTGGTGAGGCCACACCTGGAATACTGCGTACAGTTTTGGTTTCCATATTTACGAAAGGATATACTTGCTTTGGAGGCAGTTCAGAGAAGGTTCACTAGGTTGAATTCCGGAGATGAGGGGATTGACTTATAAGGAAAGGTTGAGTAGGTTGGGCCTCTACTCATTGGAATTCAGAAGACTGAGAGATGATCTTATTGAAACATATAAGATTATGAGTGGGCTTGACAAGGTGGATGCAGAGAGGATGTTTCCACTGATGGGGGAGACTAGAACTAGAGGGACATGATCTTAGAATAAGGGGCCACCCATTTAAAACTGAGATGAGGAGAAATTTCTTCTCTCAGAGGGTTGTAAATCTATGGAATTCGCTGCCTCAGAGAGTTGTGGAAGATGGGGTATTGATAAATTTAAGACAGAAATAGACAGTTTCTTAAACAATAAAGGGATAAGGGGTTATGGGAAGCGGGCAGGGAAGTGGAGCTGAGTCCATGATCAGATCAGCTATTATCTTATTAAATGGTGGAGCAGGCTCGAGGGGCCGTATGGCCTACTCCTGTTCCTATTTCTTATGTTCTTATGTAACCTCAAGAAAAGAACCTCCCACTGTAACAGTGCGACAATTTTTAAAGACCTTTTAAAAATTTTGTTCTGATCATCAAGATCAGAGATATTTGTGATGGGGAAGAGAAGGCACTCCATTTTATCCCACCATCACAGGCAGTCCTTCGAAACGAGGATGACTTGCGTCCACGCCGAAATGGGGTGAGTTCACAGGTGTTTCAATGAGGACCTAATATTCCGGATCCCGAACTATATGTTGAAGGATGGAAGATGCTTCTGCGTGGATATCCAGGATCAGCATCATGTGCTCCCAGGTCACGTGTAGCACAGTTAATTACAAGGTGCAGCTCCCTTTACGTTGTCCCATAACCATTGTCATGGTGCACATTGGCACCAACGACATAGGTAAAAAAAGGGATGAGGTCCTACGAAACGAATTTAAGGAGCTAGGAGCTAAATTAAAAAGTAGGACCTCAAAAGTAGTAATCTCGGGATTGCTACCAGTGCCACGTGCTAGTCAGAGTAGGAATCGCAGGATAGCGCAGATGAATACGTGGCTTGAGCAGTGGTGCAGCAGGGAGGGATTCAAATTCCTGGGGCATTGGAACCGGTTCTGGGGGAGGTGGGACCAGTACAAACCGGACGGTCTGCACCTGGGCAGGACCGGAACCAATGTCCTAGGGGGATTGTTTGCTAGTGCTGTTGGGGAGGAGTTAAACTAATATGGCAGGGGGGTGGGAACCAATGCAGGGAGACAGAGGGAAACAAAAAGGAGGCAAAAGCAAAAGACAGAAGGAGATGAGGAAAAGTGGAGGGCAGAGAAACCCAAGGCAAAGAACAAAAAGGGCCATTGTACAGCAAAATTCTAAAAGGACAAAGGGTGTTAAAAAAACAAGCCTGAAGGCTTTGTGTCTTAATGCAAGGAGTATCCGCAATAATGTGGATGAATTAACTGTGCAAATAGATGTTAACAAATATGATGTGATTGGGATTACGGAGACGTGGCTCCAGGATGATCAGGGCTGGGAACTCAACATCCAGGGGTATTCAACATTCAGGAAAGATAGAATAAAAGGAAAAGGAGGTGGGGTAGCATTGCTGGTTAAGGAGGAAATTAAGGCAATAGTTCGGAAGGACATTAGCTTGGATGATGTGGAATCTATATGGGTAGAGCTGCAGAATACCAAAGGGCAAAAAACGTTAGTGGGAGTTGTGTACAGACCTCCAAACAGTAGTAGTGATGTTGGGGAGAGCATCAAACATGAAATTAGGGGTGCGTGCAATAAAGGTGCAGCAGTTATAATGGGTGACTTTAATATGCACATAGATTGGGTTAACCAAACTGGAAGCAATACGGTGGAGGAGGATTTCCTGGAGTGCATAAGGGATGGTTTTCTAGACCAATATGTCGAGGAACCAACTAGGGGGTAGGCTATCTTAGACTGGGTGTTGTGTAATGAGAGAGGATTAATTAGCAATCTCGTTGTGCGAGACCCCTTGGGGAAGAGTGACCATAATATGGTGGAATTCTGCATTAGGATGGAGAATGAAACAGTTAATTCAGAGACCATGGTCCAGAACTTAAAGAAGGGTAACTTTGAAGGTATGAGGCGTGAATTGGCTAGGATAGATTGGCGAATGATACTTAAGGGGTTGACTGTGGATGGGCAATGGCAGACATTTAGAGACCGCATGGATGAACTACAACAATTGTACATTCCTGTCTGGCGTAAAAATAAAAAAGGGAAGATGGCTCAACCGTGGCTATCAAGGGAAATCAGGGATAGTATTAAAGCCAAGGAAGTGGCATACAAATTGGCCAGAAATATCAGCGAACCCGGAGACTGGGAGAGATTTAGAACTCAGCAGAGGAGGACAAAGGGTTTGATTAGGGCAGGGAAAATGGAGTACGAGAAGAAGCTTGCAGGGAACATTAAGACGGATTGCAAAAGTTTCGATCGATATGTAAAGAGAAAAAGGTTAGTAAAGACAAAGGTAGGTCCCCTGCAGTCAGAATCGGGGGAAGTCATAACGGGGAACAAAGAAATGGCGGACCTATTGTACAAGAACTTTGGTTCGGTATTCACTAAGGAGGACACAAACAACCTTCCGGATACAAAAGGGGTCAGAGGGTCTAGTAAGGAGGAGGAACTGAGGGAAATCCGTATTAGTCGGGAAATTGTGTTGGGGAAATTGATGGGATTGAAGGCCGATAAATCCCCAGGGCCTGATGGACTGCATCCCAGAGTACTTAAGGAGGTGGCCTTGGAAATAGTGGATGCATTGACAGTCATTTTCCAACATTCCATTGACTCTGGATCAATTCCTATGGAGTGGAGGGTAGCCAATGTAACCCCACTTTTTAAAAAAGGAGGGAGAGAGATAACAGGGAATTATAGACCGGTCAGCCTGACATCAGTAGTGGGTAAAATGATGGAATCAATTATTAAGGATGTCATAGCAGTGCATTTGGAAAATGGTGATATGATAGGTCCAAGTCAGCATGGATTTGTGAAAGGGAAATCATGCTTGACAAATCTTCTGGAATTTTTTGAGGATGTTTCCAGTAGAGTGGACAAGGGAGAACCAGTTGATGTGGTATATTTGGACTTTCAGAAGGCTTTCGACAAGGTCCCTCACAAGAGATTAATGTGCAAAGTTAAAGCACATGGGATTGGGGGTAGTGTGCTGACATAGATTGAGAACTGGTTGTCAGACAGGAAGCAAAGAGTAGGAGTAAATGGGGACTTTTCAGAATGGCAGGCAGTGACTAGTGGGGAACCGCAAGGTTCTGTGCTGGGGCCCCAGCTGTTTACATTGTACATTAATGATTTAGATGAGGGGATTAAATGTAGTATCTCCAAATTTGCGGATGACACTAAGTTGGGTGGCAGTGTGAGCTGCGAGGAGGATGCTATGAGGCTGCAGAGTGACTTGGATAGGTTGGGTGAGTGGGCAAATGCATGGCAGATGAAGTATAATGTGGATAAATGTGAGGTTATCCACTTTGGTGGTAAAAACAGAGAGACAGACTATTATCTGAATGGTGACAGATTAGGAAAAGGGGAGGTGCAAAGAGACCTGGGTGTCATGGTACATCAGTCATTGAAGGTTGGCATGCAGGTACAGCAGGCGGTTAAGAAAGCAAATGGCATGTTGGTCTTCATAGCGAGGGGATTTGAGTACAGGGGCAGGGAGGTGTTGCTACAGTTGTGCAGGCCCTTGGTGAGGCCACACCTGGAGTATTGTGTACAGTTTTGGTCGCCTAACCTGAGGAAGGACATTCCTGCTATTGAGGGAGTGCAGCGAAGGTTCACCAGACTGATTCCCGGGATGGCGGGACTGACCTATCAAGAAAGACTGGATCAACTGGGCTTGTATTCACTGGAGTTCAGAAGAATGAGAGGGTACCTCATAGAAAGGTTTAAAATTCTGACGGGGTTAGACAGGTTAGATGCAGGAAGAATGTTCCCAATGTTGGGGAAGTCCAGAACCAGGGGACACAGTCTAAGGATAAGGGGTAAGCCATTTAGGACCGAGATGAGGAGGAATTTCTTCACCCAGAGAGTGGTGAACCTGTGGAATTCTCTACCACAGAAAGTTGTTGAGGCCAATTCATTAAATATATTCAAAAAGGAGTTCGATGAAATCCTTACTACTAGGGGGATCAAGGGGTATGGTGAGAAAGCAGGAATAGGGTACTGAAGTTGCATGTTCAGCCATGAACTCATTGAATGGCGGTGCAGGCTAGAAGGGCCGAATGGCCTACTCCTGCACCTATTTTCTATGTTTCTATGTTTCTATGTAATGTGCCTGAGCCTCAACCTCAGAAGTGTGGCTCTTATCTGCACCAGTGTGACATTTCACCATATGCTTTTGTTTTTCTGGATACCCTTCGTTAGATTCACAATTCGCAAAGATACAAAATTCGGAGGAACTGGGGATTGGAGAACAACTGCTTCTTTTAAATGATTTTTCAGAAGGAGAAACATCAGAAGGAGCCATCCCAATGCTGCTCTGTTCTGAAGTTTACATCAAGGTGACATCAAATATTTACCAAACACTTTTTCATGGGATAGTAGATTGTTAATGTAAATTACAGGGAGCTTTACATTCCTGTACCTGATCTGTGAATGCTTGAGGCTACACTGTGTGCAAAATATTGAGAACGTTTAATTTTTTTGTCCCTGATCTTTATCTCGTTGAGCACAATATTCACCCAAGGTGAGAGAGTCCTGGTGTTTGTATGTATCCCTCCCCCACCACATTAAAATGTTTGATCTGTTGCTTCATGTAAAGTCCTGTCCCCTCAGTACAGATTCACACAAGGCATGTCGTGAAGTCACGGTCACTCTGGACCTGCACCTTTATTTCACAGCTCTGGAATGCTGCACTTGCCTGAGACCTGTCCTTATATACCTGTCTCTTGCAAGTGCACCCCTGGTGACAAGGTATGCTGGTGATTACAGGTCATATCTTATTACAGTCATGTATAGCATGTTGGGATACAGTTATATACAATAATGTAAGATACATGACACTTCATAAAAGATATTCCTTCAACAATGTTTTTACAAACTATGCCCCAGGGCAATGGTTCTCAAACTGGGGTCTGTGGAGACTTTACAGAGCGTCCGTGAGTGGAGGCAATTTCAAGGTTGCTGCTGTTTGTAAAACTGACTCCGATTCAGTTCTTGCAAATTATTCTCAACAGCTGGGCCCGCCTCCTCACAGAGGCCCACAGCTCTGGTTCACTTTGCAACATGCGCTCCCTGCAGGTCGAGCCGATTCCTCTCCCTGGCGCCGTGACCCTGTGCCAACATCCGACATGTGATCAGAGCACCTGCGTGGCCCTCCAACCACGTGCCTGCACATGTTCACGCAAACACGTACAGTCCCACAGTGCAGCTATAATAGAACATGGCTGTGGGACAGTAAGGTGGTGAGCCATGCTTCCAGCAGTAATCCAGCCCGTGTCCTCGCTCACCTTGGCCAGCCTGCTGACAGATTTATCAATTGTCCAGCACTAAGTGGGTAATAGCAGCCATCTGTTGCTGTGGAGTACCCAGAATTGGTGTAAGAACAGGCTCACCCATCTCACTGATATCGGTTTCCTTCAAAGCATTATTAAAACATTCTTTACATGAAATACTTCCATATTATTTGTATTATATTGTACTATCATTGAGATGGGGGGGGGGGGTCTGTGATTACAAATTCATTTTAAAAGTGGGGGGGTCCTTCAACCAAAGAAGTTTGAGAACCACTGTCATCGGACCACATTAAATGACTCTCCATCAGTGAATGAGCAGTGCTGTTGTCACTCAGTAACTTTTTGGATGCACAATCTGCTATTTGTTAACTGAACGTCCTTTTTTTAAAGAAAACATTAAACCAGCTTACAAAAGTATATTTTTGACCAGTTTTCTGAGCCAGACCAGATTTTAGAAACACCAACTTGACCATAGTGCAGATCAGAACAGCTCTGAGCTTTGCTAATTTGAAATCATGTGCATGCATCAGAATTGATTTGTATTGCACCATTCCGTGGTCAGCTAGCACTGCTGTCCAATCCTGCAGCAGTGTGTGTGTGTGTGTGTGTGTGTGTGTTTGTGTGGGGTGTGTGTGTGGTGTGTGATGGATTGTGTGTGTGTGTGTGTGTGTGTGTGTGTGTGTGTGATCGATTGTGTGTGTGTGTGTGTATGTGTGTGAGTGTTTGTGTGGTGTGTGTGTGTGTGTGTGTGTGTGGTGTGTGATGGATTGTGTGTGTGTGGTGTGTGATGGATTGTGTGTGTGTGATGGATTGCGTGTGTGTGTATGTGTGTGAGTGTTTGTGTGTGAGTGTTTGTGTGTGAGTGTTTGTGTGGTGTGTGTGTGTGTGTGTGTGGTGTGTGATGGATTGTGTGTGTGTATGTGTGGTGTGTGATGGATTGTGTGTGTGTGTGTGTGTGTGGTGTGTGATGGATTGTGTGTGTGTGTGGTGTGTGGTATTTGTAATTGATTCACTTAATTGTTGTATTTGTAAAATAACAACTAAGTAAGGATATGAAGTAAGGATAAATATACCAATAAAAAAGCAGAAAATGAACCACTCAGGAGAAACATCTAATTGCAAGTTCTTTCTATCAAAATCAATGACCAAAACAGGACTGAGATAACAGCACAGTGTATCTGAAAAACTAGAAGCACAATTGTGTGCAGAGCTTCAAACCAAGTGAGTAACCTGTAGTTTTTCTGTTTCAATAATGTGGTTTTGTTTGTGTTAACATTCATATCCTAAACTACAGCTGAACTGAGTCATGAAGGGGTAAGTTTTACGGTAACATGAAAGTGGACAAGGGCACTAAGGACTGATCTAGGTCCGAGTGGCATGTTACACACAAACAATGAATAATTCTAAATGATTTGCTGTAATAAGCAAGAACGGAGTTTTGAATCTTCACAAGGCTAAAGACCTTCTGCAGATATATATGAATGTTTATTTGTGGGGTACAGTGTGGGTGTGAACCAGTTAAACTGTCTGTAATACATTCACTCATATGATTAGTAGTCTCATTTCTCTCCAAATAGTCTTAAACTTCAAGTAAAACAAGTTACGCCAAACAAACACTGTCGTGAGCTGGTCTCCAAACTGTTCAAAATATGCTAACTGGAAAAAGCAGCTAAATGAATAAAGTGCAACGCTGGTTGCAATTTACAAAGGATTTGTACTTCATCAGTGATTTCTCAATACAAATGATTTTATTGAACACAGGTTGCGATAAATATAGGATTTTTTCAGCTTCATCCAAGGGATCTTTAAAACAGCACACACTACACGATACAATGGAAATTATATTCTGTTTTTCAAACTCTCAACCGGTAGTGTTATAGATGACTCGAATTACTTACTTTATATCCTGTCACTTCAGATTCATTTTCCATTGCTTTGACATGATCCCAGTTTAAAACAACTCTGGAGCTAGCTGATTCCCACCGTATTTTGCCAGGCGCTTGACTTGGAGCTGCAAGATAGTGAAATAGTGAGTCAACATCATCATCAGAGACGGTCCCTCGAATGAGAATGACTTACTTCCATGAGAGTGCACAGATGTTTCAATGAAGGACCCGATGTTTTGCACCATCTTGCAATGACAATAGTTATGTAACTGTAACTCATGCACACTGTACCTGTACCCTTGAAATGCACACCCTGACCACAGGGGGTGAGCTTGTGGGAGACACTCCTCACCTGGGTTTCCAGGTATAAAAGGGGAGGTCCCACCCAGGGTCAGCACTCCTTGGTCCTGGGAATAAAGTGAAGGTCACAGAGTAACCGTGTCTGATATATACATGCCGCATGTGAGTTTGTAACAAGGTGCAGAGACACTACACCAGTCCTGAACTCCAGGGGTGGAAGATGCTTGTGCATGGATTTTTTTAAACATGTGATGGACGTTGAACACCAGCCACCACACGGACTTGACAGAGCTAGGCCTCTATCCAGTGGCAAGGGTTAACCAAGACGACTGGAGACCTGCTCTGCTGCACGGACCTAGTGCGCGCACATATCGCAGTGTGGGCTGGTCCGTGCTGCCCCTGGGCCCTCGTCTCTTCTGGGCCCCGTACCCTCACCTTCACCCACGAACAAATCAATGAAAGCGTACTGTGTGTACCAGGAGCTTTTACGTGTGCTGGAATTCTAAAGCACAGTGACACAGAACTGAGAGCTGCCTGCCCAGGTTGATGTAAACAATCCTCCTTTGTCATTTGCGGTGGAACGAGGAGTTCGAGCTGACAATGATCCTGCAGCCACCATCACCAACATAGATGAACTGGCCGCTCATCCATCTGCTGTTTGTGGGGCTTTGCCAACACAGCAGCAGTGACCCCCACTTCCAAATGTAATTCATTGGCTGAGAAGCACTTTGGGGTGGCCTACGAATGTGAAAGGTGCTATATAAATGCAAGTTCTTGATTTATTTCGTTAGTTCGTAAACTTGAGATTATTTTTGTGAAGAGAAAAAAAACAATTGTGAATGCTAGAAATTTGAAGTTGGAACGAAAGGTGAGGTTAACGTGACAGGATAGCCCTTTGCCAGAGTTACTTTTGTGAACACAGTCACTGATACATTACTCCTGTAAACAGCTTCAAATAAGGTCATTACAGGTTTTCACTATCTCACAACTCATATCAGAGGTTCTGGGAAGCACAGGTTGACAATCCATTTATAAAACACTTCCGTGTTGAAGTAATTTATCATTCCATTACTGAAGTACTCACGCGGTTTCTTAGTTGTGACATTAACCGGAAGACTGGCAGGTCCTGTTCCAGCACTGCTGTATGCTTTAACCATCAGGTAATACAGGGTGCTGCCCTTCAACTCTGTGATCCTTGCTGAGGTGATGCTTCCATTTGATCTCCTTTTGTCCGCTGTCTCTTCATTTTCGTCATCTGTCCAGTACCATATCTTAAGAATAAAACACAAAAACAAGTAGGAATTAATTTGAAGCAAAGTAGCATCCTGTCATAAAACACCAAGTTCAATAGAAAGCTATAAAGACCGTGCCAAAAAACTGATGGCAGTGCTGTACAGCAAACAGTGAGGGCATTATTGTTATCAGACACCACAGCAAGACATTCAAGTGAGATAGCGACTGATAACCTCATGCCACTGTTTACAACTAACTTGATAAAATCATAATTACAAAACAAGTTGAAAAAATGACCGATAGCCTGTGCAATGCTGTGATCTGTAAACTCTAACTTATGCGACAGCAAAAGCTGTGAAAGAAGCCTGAGTTTTGGGTGCTCCTGCTAATGTTCTTCATCAGTATTTAATTCATCTCCAATGGCAGAAAAATGGCCAATTGATTCGTTGGTAGCTATAACTGATCAGTATATAATCATCAATCATTTACATTTAAAGGATCTTACAGAAATCATAAGCAAAAACATAATGACAGTAACTGAGATGAACAAATGTGTTGGATAAAGAAAGTACTTAAAGCACATTAAATGGGCTGGAAATTTGGTTCTCGATGTTGGGGAAGTCCAGAACCCAGGGTCACAGTCGAAGGATAAGGGGTAAACCATTTCGGACCGAGATGAGGAGGAACATCTTCACCCAAAGAATTGTGAACCTGTGGAATTCTCTACCACAGAGAGTTGTTGAGGCCAGTTCGTTAGATATATTCAAAAGGGAGTTAGATGTGGCCCTTACGGCTAAAGGGATCAAGGGGTATGGAGAGAAAGCAGGAATGGGGTACTGAAGTTGCATGATCAGCCATGATCATATTGAATGGTGATGCAGGCTCGAAGGGCCGAATGGCCTACTCCTGCACCTATTTTCTATATTTCTATGTTCTGGCCATTTTGTGGCATTATTCATGACGGGGCAGTACAAATAACATCTCCTAAAAGTTTGCGTCTCTGATCAGTAAACTAGTTTGAAATGCAGCACGAAGGAAAGGGGGCACTGAATCAGGCATTCCACACCTGTGCTCGGGTGCTCCAAACGAAAACCTCAACGCTAAAATGCAAGGGGCAATGTGCCTGCTCAGAGGCCCGTGATAGTTCCCGAGCCCAGCTGAATATTAAAGGCATGGCGCTATAAGTCTGCGCATGCGCAATTCCAACTGTGCACTTTGAGCAGAGCGGGACAATGGAGGGGCAGGAAGGCCACCATCGCGCACACCCCTTCTCAGCCATGGCCACCGAGGCATTGATGGAGGTTGTTAAAAGGAGGTGGCATGTGTTGTGCATCTGTAAAGCATGCACTCCCATATTCCGCCACAAGGGAGCGCATCCCCTGAAGTCCCAAGGAATTCCAACATCCCTTGGGAGCACTGTATATAAGCCGGCTCCTAAGGCCTGTTCCTTATTCTGAAGTATCTTAATAAAGACTGAGGTCACTGTTACTTTAATCTCCCTGTGTGCAGTCTCATCTGTGTTCGGAACACAATAACTGGCGACAAGTATACGAATCCAACGCAAAGATGCAGCAAACTGTGGGCATCCTGGAGAAGTTCTCAGAGGGTGAGGACTGGGAAGCCTATGTTGAATGGCTAGACCAGTACTTTGTAGCCAACGAGCTGGACAGAGAAGGAAGCGCTCCAAAAAGGAGAGCGGTCCTCCTCACGGTCTGCGGGGCACCGACCTACAGCCTCATGAAGAATCTTCTGGCTCCGGTGAAATCTACAGATAAGTCGTATGAGGAGCCGTGTACACTGATTCGGGAGCATCTTAACCCGAGGGAGAGCATGCTGATGGCGAGGTATCGGTTCTACACGTGCCAGCGATCTGAAGGCCAGGAAGTGGTGAGCTACGTCACCGAGCTAAGGCAACTTGCAGGACAATGTGAGTTTGATGGCTACCTGGAGCAGATGCTCAGAAACTTTTTTGTATTGGGCATTGGCCACGAGACCATCCTATGGAAACTTTTGACTGTAGAGACACCGACCCTCAGTAAGGCCATTGCGACAGCACAGGTGTTTATGTCCATCAGTGATAACATCAAACAAATCTCTCAGCACACAAGTGCTAGCAATGTTCATAAAATAACTGGAACTGTATTTGCGAGCAGAAATGTACAGGGCAGAAACCACGAGTCTGCCTCAGGTAACCCAGAAGTCTCAGAGTCCGCAACAAAGGATGAATGCAAGACAATTCACACCTTGTTGGTGTTGTGAAGGCTTCCATTCAGCCTATTCATGCTGCTTCAAAGTGTATGTTTGCAAGAGCTGTGGAACAATGGGGCACCTCCAACGAGCTTGCAGTCGAGCTGCAAGCTCTGCAAAACCTGCTAACCACCATGTGGCAGAGGAAGATCGGTCCATGGTGGATCAAAGCAATTTCAAGCCTCAGAGAGAGGAGGCAGATGCTGAAGTACACAGGGTGCACACATTTTCGACTAAATGTCCACCTATAATGCTAAACGTAAAATTGAATGGCTGACCCGTAGCCATGGAACGGGACACTGGCGACATGAGTAAAAAGATGTTTGAGAGACTGTGGTGCAACAAGGCACTCAGACCAGCCCTGAGCCCCATCCACACGAAACTGAGAACGTACACCAAATAGCTTATCACTGTCCTGAGCAATGCCATGCTCAAGGTCACCTACGAGGGCACGGTGCACAAACTGCCACTCTGGATTTAACTCCTGGCTCCCTAAATTTGTCTCGTAGGACCTCATCCCATTTTCTTACCTATATCATTGGTACCTATATGTACCACGACAACTGGCTGTTCACCCTCCCTTTTCAGAATGTCCTGCACCTGCTCCGAGACATCCTTGACCCTTGCACCAGGGAGGCAACATACCATCCTGGAGTCTCGGTTGCGGCCGCAGAAACGCCTATCTATTCCCCTTACAATTGAATCCCCGATCACTATCGCTCTCCCACTCTTTTTCCTGCTCTCCTGTGCAGCAGAGCCACCCACGGTGCCAAGGACTTGACTGCTGCTGCTCTCTCCTGATGAGTCATCCCCCTCAACAGTTCATTCTCTGGTTAGCAATCAGTAACTAGTGGGGTGCCCCAGGGATCGGTGCTGGGACCCCAACTGTTTACAATCTATATTAACGACTTGGAAGAAAGGACCAAAGTGTAACGTAGCCAAGTTTGCTGACGATACAAAGATAGGAGGAAAAGCAATGTGTGAGGAGGACACCAAAAATCTGCAAAAGGACAAAGACAGGCTAAGTGAGCAGGCAAAAGTTTGGCAGATAGAGTATAATATGTTGGAAAGTGTGAGGTTATGCACTTGGGCAGAAAAAAAAAATCAAAGAGCAAGTTATTATTTAAATGGAGAAAAATTGCAAAGTGCTGCAGTACAGCAGGACCTGGGAGTACTTGTGCATGAAACACAAAAGGTTAGTATGCAGGTACAGCAAGTGATCAGGAAGGCCAATGGTATCTTGGCCTTTATTGCAAAGGGGATGGAGTATAAAAGCAGGGAAGTCTTGCTACAGTCATATAGGGTATTGGTGAGGCCACACATGGAATAATGCATACAGTTTTGGTTTCCATATTTAACAAAGGATATACTTGCTTTGGAGGCAGTTCAGAGAAGCTTCACTAGGTTGATTCCGGGGATGAGTGGGTTGACTTATGAAGAAAGGTTGAGTAGGTTGGGCCTCTACTCATTGGAATTCAGAAGATTGAGAGGTGATCTTATCAAAACGTTTAAGATTATGAGGGGGCTTGACAAGGTGGATGCAGAGAGGATGTTTCCACTAATGGGGGAGACTAGAACTAGGGGGCATAATCTTAGAATAAGGGGCCGCCCATTTAAAACTGAGATGAGGAGGAATTTCTTCTCTCAGAGCATTGTAAATCTGGAATTGGAATTCGCTGCCTCAGAGAGCTGTGGAAGCTGGGACATTGAATAAATTTAAGACAGAGATAGACAGGTCCTTAACCCATGAGGGATTAAGGGGTTATGGAGAGCAGGCAGGGAAGTGGACTTGAGTCCATTATCGGATCAGCCATGATAGTATTAAATGGTGGAGCAGGTTCAAGGGGCCGCATGGTCTACTCCTGCTCCTATTTCTTATGTTCTTATGTTAATGCCAGGCTGATTGTCTCTGAGGAGTCTACATCTGCACCCAGAAGTGTTGGTATAGCAGTATGCTCCAGCACAGTGAGAATGTGTCTGTGGTGCAGACTTGGTTGACAGGATTGAGATGGGATTCTTGGAGTTGGCTTTCTGATTACCCAGATTTTGGACTTCTAAAGCTCAATTCAAAATGATATCCTGCAGAAAATGTAATTCATCATCAATTCCAAGGAATTTTAGCAGTTCAGAAATAATTCTCCAGTAATTCAGTGCATTGCGCATCATACATTATTTGGACAGTGCTTGGCTTTTCAAAGTTGTATAGCATTGCAGTAACTATAGGACAGAACTAGTTTAACAACTGATTTTGTAATGATTTGAGATCAATCTTCTTTAAGGAAGATAAACAGTCAAAGTAATTTTTCTTCCAATTTATACAAGGCCCTTTGAGCAGGTCAAAGTTATTGTAAACATAATTGCTTGCAAGCATATTATTTCTGTTTGATTTAGAAATTTCTGATATTAAAGTGGAAACTATTGGGACTGGGAGTTCAAAATATTTAAGTGTATGGCTCTTTCTATTAAAGCATATAGAACTTTACACCAAGTGAAGTTATCGACACGAACAATTCTTTTGGGCGTTCATGCAGTAACAATAGATCTAAATTTATCTCCTCACTTAACCTTGATATAGATTGACCTTTCAGCAATTATTTAACAGCAAAAGACAATTTGTACTGTGTAATATATCATCATTCTTTCACATTCATTAGGCAGGTAACATTTTGCATAAAAATGAATTGGTTTGTTTTCCCACTAACTCCACAGACCAGTGACTTGACTCATTACAGATTCATTTTTAAAGATAAATTAATCCCCAAAGACCCTGTTGATTTGCATGAACTTTAGCTGTAATTACACGGATTTTTTCCATCCTTCAGAACTAATTATAGAAACAATCTTTCTTACCTCATAACCCCGCACTTTTCCTTTGTTTGTCTCCCAAGGAACAACTTCCCAGAAAACTTGCACTTCTGAAGCTGACAGGCTTCTGGCTGAGACATTGAATGGTGCGATAGTGGGTTCTAGGTTACAAGGAGGAGAAACCCATTAGCATTGTAGGGACAAAGCCGATTCTAACCGTATTAACTATTTAATGACCTTGGGTCTCCAGGTATGATGGCAACAGGTAGGTTTTCTCAGCACATCTTTGAGAACAAGTATCTGTAGTTCAGGTTTAACGGTTTAATACTATATAAGTGAGTTTCATTGTTATTAATGAAACTCAACAAGAAAGAAGCCATTAGTAAAGCTGGAAACCCTGAGGCTGCCAACATCAAGCTCCATCTAAATTATAAATTCATTTCTGAATTTTGCAATCCCACACACACAATCATTTACTGATGACAGGCTAGATTCTCCTCTTCTTTCACAAAAAATGGGGAAAATGCTCATTTTCATAAAAAATATGACCATTAAATGGAACCGCATGAAAGCCAGATTTGGAAAATTGCACTCCCTGAAATTGTAATTTTGATGCTGGGGTTGAAAAATATCACCCGATCATGGTGCAAATGCAATAATAACCTTTCAATGCTTCTCACGCACCTAACCAGCACTTAACTGGCTTAAATGTCAAAAAAGTTGCTGATTGTAACTGTGGAGTCCGCAATTCCTGTGGATAATAACTTGTCATAAATTGAGTCAAAAACAATTTAGTAACCTCTGTAATGGATCACCACAATCAGAAGAAGGCGACCAAATAGGCTAAGGAGGCAATAAATACAGCACATTTGTCACTGAAAAAGTGATCTTGATGTCAATTACTCAAAGGATCTGGTGGAGAGTGAAAAAGAAGTGGCATGTCTTAAAAAGAGCTCAAAGGTAAGGCGTGGATATTATTGTGAAAAGGACATATATGAACATGAAGGAAAATAATAATTGCAAAAAATGTTGTACTTGCAATTAGCAAGTATGTGGCAAGTAAGATGGAAGTGAAACTAACAAATTACATTATGGGGAAGAGCATATTCAGCACTGCAGGAAGAAATCTCCATGGGCCAAATCACCCTGACTCAATCTCCAGTGCACTTAGACGGGTACAGCAATGTGGACCATATGAAGCAAACTAACCCACGAAGTAGGAGCAAGCAGTAGTTTTGTTATGTATGTAAACCTGTAATTACCATGTCTAACCACCAGAGGGCTTATCCCCTGGAGTCCCAAGGGATCCCACAATCCCCTGGGAGCACCTGTGTATAAGGAGGCCTCACAGGCTGGAGAGGCACTCCGAGATCTGCAATAAAGGACTGCGGTCACACTTACTTTGAGCTTGCAGTATCTGGTCTGACTCTTTATCCAAGACATAACAAGTAGTCCTTACTACTCGGGGGATCAAGGGGTATGGCGAGAAAGCAGGAATGGGGTACTGAAGTTGCATGTTCAGCCATGAACTCATTGAATGGCGGTGCAGGCTCGAAGGGCCGAATGGCCTCCTCCTGCACCTGTTTTCTATGTTTCTATGTTTCTATTTACTCAGGAGGGAGCACCTGGAACCCTTTGGGACTGCAGAGGTTGGAGAGGTGTGCAAAAACTATTGGTATATATCATATATCGTCTGATTTCTTTACAATAGATAGTGCATCAACTATGCATTCACAAGACTTGTGCATGTATTATGTAATAGCGCATATAATGACAAATCAAGTACCATAAACATGGTCAAAGTGCTCTCCTGGACCAGTTTTGATCGCCTAATGGAGGTTGGAGAGGAATTTTCTGGATCGAATTTCCCTAATTGGTCTTGGGTTTCTATTTGTTTCCTTTCCCCTCCCAGGGGATTGGGTGGTGGCTGGTGGGTGAAGGTGCTGTCCAATCTTGATGTTTCAGGCCTGTCAGGCAGGTTTGGTGGGCATTACTTCTGCATGTTTGTAAGTACCTTGAGGTAGCTAATTCAAGAGCAGTATTGGTCGAGACCCGAGACCACTGGTCTGCCTAGCAATATGACCAGTTAACAATGCATCAAAGAGAGAATTAAGATAATTTCAAAATTGCAATATTTAAATATTACGCAAAATCAAACCAAGTCAAATTACCATGAAAATAAAGAAAATAGAATTTGAGATGGTATAATAATGTAGGATTCTGCAGCACCAGAATGTTGTGCTATGAAATGGTAGCATGCAAGTCGATTTCCTCGTTCTGCCGAATTGTTAAATATTTCCATGGGGATCTGAGGAGATGCTGAGCAGAGGCCAGCTGCCTTCAAAGAGAGAATAAGAAAAACAAGAATTGGCAGAAGAATATTCATCTGACCACTCTTGTATACCTCTCATTAGCTGGCTGAAGTGCAGCACTGGTGGAGGCTTGGGTGAAGGTGACATATCTGTCCCTGTAAGTGACAAGAGATGTGTAGGCATATTAAAACTAGGGAGAAATATAGCAAGACAAGGGAATTCCATGCCCTCAAAAATTAGAAAGGGCCAGAATTTGCTGTTAAAATAATGGTGAGGCTAATGGCGCTCGCTGTTATTTATGCATAAATGCTGCAGCAACTTCAGGCAAGCAGCAGATGTGCGATTAAATGCCAATATCCAAAAGTTGCTGTCCAAATTGCGCTGCTCCACTGCTAGCTTTGCAAAAATAGCATCTCGCTGTCTGTCTTACCTTGGACATGCTTTGAATGATGTGAAATTGCTGTATTTGCGTGGTAGATACGAACCAAACTCGCCACTGAAAGTTACCCCTTTAATGATGTAATAACTATTAATTACTGCCAATTAACCTCCCTGGCACTAAAAATTAATTATTAAATGTGGAGTACAGGCAACTCTCGATTATCTGCACACGGATGCAATGGGAAGCCGTTGTAACGGCATTTAAAATTCCGTGTGTGTGACGTCACTTTAAAACTCTGATGGTCCTTTCGAATGTTGCCTAGTGAGCCATGCTTTTAAGCGCTCTAACCTGCACCAGCTCCCGCTACTGCTCGCACACAGGTCCACTGTCTCTCATAATTAATTAAAATGCCATGAACAGTTACAGGAAGTAATCAACAAGCCTAATGGTCTTTCGATCTAGAGGACTAAAATTCAAGGATTAGAAGATATGCTACAGCTATTGGTTAGAGCACACCTGCAGTACTGTAAGCATTAACTGTAATGTCAACTCACTCTAACGGAGAAATCGTTTACCCGGCATAGCCCAATCCCCGAGGGACCCAGATAATCGAGAGTTGCTTGTATCAATTTTTGGTGATTTTAAGAATGTCAATTAATTAAAATTTTTCCTTTCTGTCACTTTTTTCTCTCTTGCTTAATCCAATCTTCCTTTCATTATCTTTATTTCACTTTCTGTACCTGATTTGGTATTGAATTCACTCACTCTAATTTACACTTCCTTCACAGTCCTTACTGTGTTTATTGATCAATCCTTCAATCTGATTGGTTAAGGAGATACAAAGTCACTTGCCTTGTTCACTCAGATCCAAGGTACCCTGTTTCCCTCGAGGTGCTGGTATCAGCTCACACATTCAGCAAATTGCCACATAAAGAATTATAACATTTAAACGCACATGAGATGAGCCGATATGTAAAATAAGAGCAAGACAGGGTACGGTAGCTTAGTGATTGTTTACTGGACTAGTAATCCAGAGAACTGGATTAATGAGTTCAAATTCCACCTTGGCAACTGCACAATTTAAATGTAGTTAATTAAATAAATATAGAATAAAAAGTTAGTATCAAGTATGGTGACCATGAAATTATTGGATTGTTGTAAAAATCCATGTGATTCACTAATGTCCTTTAGCAAAATCTGGCCTATTTGTGAATCTAGACCGATGTGGTTGACTCTTAATTGTCCTCTGAAATGGCCTCTATGTCACTCAGTTGTACCAAACCTCTGGAACAAAGTATATTAAGAATAAAATTGGATGGAGCTCTTGGCATCGACCCAGGCATCGGATTCGGACATGACAAAGGCACATTCAGCCTAGTTGACCTTGTAAAGTCCTCCTCACTAGCATCTGGTGACGTGTCAAAATTGGGAGAGCTGTTCTCCACAGACTAATCATGCAACAGCCTGACATAGCCGTACTCAGAGCCTTTCAGTCTGTCCCTGACTCCTCCATCACAAACCCACCAGCAGCACAGTAGTGCACAATCAGGAGGGAGTGGCCCTGGGAGTCCTCAACATTGACTCCGGACCCCATGAAGGCTCAGGGCATCATCTCATGGGCAAGGAAACCGCCTGCTGATTACCACCTACCGTCCTCCCTCAGCTGATGAATCAGTACTCCTCTTGGTGGCAGTTTTGAGAGCCTGGTCTTCGAACACTCTTTTCCTCAGGCGGTTGAAAGCTGTACTGGAGGCGGTGTTAAATCTCGTCATCAATGTCTGCTCTTGTCATGCCCGACACAAGACTCCCAAAGCAAGTGCTCTACTCAGAACTCCTTCACGGCAAAAGAGCCAAAGGTGGGCAGTGGAAATGCTACAAGGACACCCTCAAAACCTCCCTGATTAAGCGCAACATCCCCACCGACACCTGGGAGTCCCTGGCCAAAGACCGCCCTAAGTGGAGGAAGTGCATCCGGGAGGGCGTTGAGCGCCTCGAGTCTCATTGCCGAGAGTGTGCAGAAATCAAGCGCAGGCAGCGGAAAGAGCGTGTGGCAAACCAGTCCCGCCCACCCTTTCCCTCAACGAATATCTGTCCCACCTGTGACAGGGATTGTGACTCTCATATTGGACTGTTCAGCCACCTAGGGACTCATTTTAAGAGTGGAAACAAGTCTTCCTCAATTCCGAGGGACTGCCTATGATGATGAGTACTCCTCTATGTTGAGCACCACTTGGAAATAGCACTAAAGGACACAGAATGTACTCTGGGCAGCGGACTTCAATGTCCATCACCAATAGTGGCTCGGTAGCACCACGACTGTGAGCTGCAAAACTGGGTCGGCAGCCGGTGGTGAGAGAACCAACACGAGGAAAAAAGCTACTTGACCTCGTCCTCACCGATCTATCTGTTGCCGAAGCATCTGTCCATGATAGCGTTGGTAGGAGTGACCACCACACAGTTCTTGTGGAGATAACGTTCTATCTTCACACTGAGGACAACCTTCATCGTGTTATATGGCACCTCTAGCAGCTCAAAACTGGGCATCCATGAGGGGCTGTGGGCTATCAGTAGCAGCAGAATTGTACCACCACAATCTATAACTTCATGACCCGGCATATCCCTTACTCTACCATTACCATCATGCCAGGGTACCAACCCTGGTTCAATGTGAGTGCAAAAGACAAGGCTGAAGCATTTGCAACCAGCTTCATCCAGAAGTACCAAGTGGATGGTCTACCTCGGCATCCTCCTGAGGTCCCCACCATCACAGAAGCCTGTCTTCAGCCAATTTGATTCACTTCAAGCGATATCAAGAAATGGTTGAGCACACTTGATACAGCAAAGAGTATGGGCGCTGACAACATCCTGACTGTCGTGCTGAAGACTTGTGCTCCAGAACCAGCTGCATCTCTAGCCAAGCTGTTCCACTATAGCTACAACACTGGCTTCTACCCAACAATGTGAAAAACTGTCCAGGTATGTCCTGTCCACAATAAGCAGGACAAATCCAATCCGGTCAATTACCGTCCATTCAGTCTACTCTCAATCATCAGCAAAGTGATGGAAGGTGTCCTTGACATGGACAAAAGAGCTGAATTCCAGAGGTGAGGTGAGCATGACTGCCCTTGACATTAAGGCAGCATTTGACCGAGTGTGGCATCAAGGAGCCCGAGTAAAACTGAAGTCAATGGGAATCAGGGGGAAAACTCTCCACTGGCTGGAGTCATACCTAACACTCGTTATTGGAGGTCAATCATCACAGCCCCGGGACATCGCTGCAGGAGTTCCTCAGGGCAGTGCCCCAGGCCCAACCATCCTCAGTTGCTCCATCAATGACTTTCCCTCCATCATAAGGTCAGAAGAGCGGATAAGAACTTAAGAACATAAGAAATAGGAGCAGGAGTAGGCCATACGGCCCCTCGAGCCATTTAATATGATCATGGCTGATCCGATCATGGACTCAGGTCCTCTTCCCTGCCCGCTCCCCATAACCCCTTATCGGTTGAGAAACTGCCTATCTCTGTCTTAAATTTATTCAATGTCCCAGCTTCCACAGCTCTCAGAGGCAGCAAATTCCACAGATTTACAACCCTCAGAGAGAAGAAATTCTTCCTCATCTCAGTTTTAAATAGGCAGCCCCTTATTCTAAGATTATGCCCCCTAGTTCTAGTCTCCTCTGTAAGTGGAAACATCCTCTCTGCATCCACCTTGTCAAGGATGTTCGCTGATGGTTGCTCAGTGTTCAGTTCTATTTGAAGCAGTCCATGCCCACTTGCAGCAAGTCATTCAGTCTTGGGCTGATAAGTGGCAAGTAACATTTGCACTACATAAGTGCCAGGCAGTGACTATCTCCAACAAGCGAGAGACTAACCATCAACCCTTGACATTCAACATCATTACCATCACCAAATCCCCCATCATCAACATCCTGGGGGTCACGATTGACCAGAAACTTAACTGGACCATCCATATAAATACTGTGACATCAAGAGTGGATCAGAGGCTGGGTATTCAACGGTGAGTGTCTCACCTCATGACTTCCCAAAGCCTTTCCACCATCTACAAGGCACAATTCAGGAGTGTGATGGAATATACTCCACTTGCCTGGATGAATCTAGCTCCAACAACACTCAAGAAGCTCAATATCATCAAAAACAATGCAGCCCGCTTGATTGGCACTCCTAGACATTCACTCCCTCCACCACTGGTGCACTGTGGCTGCAGTTTGTACCAACTTCAACTCGCCAAGGCTTCTTTGGCAAAACCTCACAAACCCGTGACCTCTACCACCTAGAGGGACAAGGGCAGCAGGCGCATGGGAACACCACCACCTCCAAATTCCCCTCCAAGTCACACACCATCTGACTTGGAAATATATCGGCCGTTCCTTCATCGTCGCTGGGTCACAATCCTGGAACTCCCTCCCTAACAGCACTGTGGGAGCACCTTCACCACACGGACTGCAGCGGTTCAAGAAGGCGGCTCACCACCACCTTCTCAAGGGAAATTAGGGATGGGCAATAAATGCCGGCCTTGCCAGTGATGCCCACATCCTATGATTAAATATTTTTAAAAAGACACTCTGAATTCTGGCACACACACTCCAGCAGTTAAACTGAGAGTTCCATCACTGAAAATTCTGTTCTCTTAAACTCTCTGCATACTAATGTTCAAGAGACATGAAACAAAGTGTTGTTCAGTTATCAGATGATTATCGACCAATTTTTTTTCTTATTCTCTTTTTGATGGCAGCTGGCTTTCAAATTAATTAAAACAAAAGTTTTAATTAGTTAGACAAATGTATCATTTGTCTGCAGATTTATGCCTCCACCTACATAGAAACATAGAAATTTACAGCACAGAAGGAGGCCATTCCGGCCCATCGTGTCCGCGCCGGCCGACAAAGAGCCGCACGGCCCTCGGTCAGCAGCCCTGAAGGTTACATATAAACCCATAAACAATGACGGAAAGGCAAAGAGCACCCGGCCCAACCAGTCCGCCTCACACAACTGCGACACCCCTTATACTGAAACATTCTGCACTCCACCCCAACCGGAGCCATGTGATCTCCTGGGAGAGGCAAAAACCAGATAAAATCCCAGGCCAATTTAGGGAGAAAAAATCTGGGAAAATTCCTCTCCGACCCATCCAAGCGATCGAAACTAGTCCAGGAGATCACCCTGGCCGTATTCTATTCCCTGCAGTACTTACCATTATATCTGCTCCGTCCAACAAAAGGTCATCCAGTCTAATCCCAATTAACCCTGCAGGTTACTGCACTTTAAGTGCCCATCCAACCATCTCTTAAAAGTGGTGAGGGTTTCTGCATCTACCACTCTTCCAGGCAGCGAGTTCCAGATCCCTACAACCCTCTGTGTAAAGAAGCCCCCCCTCCACCTCAAATCCCCTCTAAACCTTCCAGCAACCACCTTAAAACTATGCCCTCTCGTAATAGACCCCTCCACCAATTGAAATAGGCCCTTAATATCCACTATGTCCAGGCCCCTCAATACTTTGTACACCTCAATGAGGTCTCCTCTCAACCTCCTCTGTTCCAATGAGAACAAACCCAGCCTATCCAATCTGTCCTCATTACTAAGATTCTCCATTCCAGGCAGCATCCTAGTAAATCTCCTCTGCACCCTCTCTAGTGCAATCACGTCAATCCTATAATATGGTGACCAGAATTGCACGCAATACTCCAGCTGTGGCCGAACCAAAGTATTATACAATTTAAGCATAACCTCCCTGCTCTTATATTCTATGCCTCGGCCAATAAAGGCAAGCATTCCATATGCCTTCTTAACCACCTTATCCACCTGACCTGCTACTTTCAGGGAATCTGTGGACCAATGGTGGAGCTTTGGAGGCGTGGCCTATTCAGTTGGAGCTCTGTTGCTGTGAGAGAAGGAACTCCCTGCTGTTGCTCCTGCCTGGAAAGCCTGGAGTGAGCCCTGTGAAACAGCCCAGGAAGAGGAGGAAGGGGCTTTCTACAATTCCAATTCATCCAGAGGGAGAGGAGGAGAGCGGAAAATTCAACAACCTTTAATACTGCTGCAGAGAGTTGGAAAAAAAACAACTATCTAGTGTGGAAGGAGGGAGAAACTTCATCAACCAAAGGTGGGTGTGTTTTGGTGCATTCCCCTAAAGACTTTGTTGTATCGGTGGGGGGAGGAAAGAAAACTTGCTAGAGGGCCGGAACATCGCGGGGGGTGTGTGTGTGTGGAAGTGCGTGTGGGGGTCTTGCTTACAGCTAGGCCCCACACACCACTGAAGCACCCCTCCCCCATTGCCTAGCCTGGGATAGCTGGAGCGACCTGGCTGAAGAACTATTAATCACCTATTTAACATCATTGGGAGTGTGTGCCTGGGTGGCTCCAGCTGTCCAAGGTGAAGACATCTTCTCCCCCCACCCGAAGACCATCTACAAAGACTGTGTTTGTTTTTCCATCATCTGGGGAGTGCACCGCAAGAAAAACACCCACCCATCGCTGTGAGGGGAGACCTGCCCTCGCAGCTTCCCTCTTTCCCACCCCCCCTCTCTCTCTCTCTGTCTGTCTCTCCCCTCTCTCTCTGAGAGCCCCTTTCCTCCTAATTGAAAAAACAATTAAGACAACTGAGCAGAGGGAGCAAGGCCCCTCCCCAATTGTCAACTAGGGGAGAGGTGTGCCTCTTTTAGAGCTCCCTCTGTTCAAACACCAACGAGGCCATTTAAGACTATTAAGGCCTGTGACTTTGGGGTGGGTGTAGCCCTTAAAGGGACCCAGTGATGGCGACCCCATCCATGCCGGTGGCAGGGCCAGCAAAGACATATGCGCAGGCGGCGTCCACATCCACGGCGCCTCCTGCGCCTCCCGCTGCCCTGCCACCATTCAGACTGAGAACAAAAAAACACGGGGTCAAGAGCTACACTCACCCCACAATGAGCATTGAGGAGTGCGTGCGGGCGATGGCTGGGGTAGTCGGCCCCTCGGCCATTGTCGCAGCCTCCAAGATGTCTGGGAAGGCTGTATTCTTCCTGGGGTCGGAGCGGGCGGTGTCCCTGGCCCTTGAAAAGGGGCTCACGGTGGGTGGGACGTTCTTGCCGGTGGACCCTCTCAAGGCCACCGCGCAGAGGGTCATCCTTTCTAACGTCCCGCCCTTTGTTCCCGCTGGGCTCCTCCTCCCTCACCTACACCAACTGGGGGAGGTAAGGTCAGGGATCAACCCCATACCGCTCGGCCTCAGGGAGAACAGCCTGCGCCACGTGTTCTCCTTCCGCCGCCAGCTCTTTGTCCGGCTGGCGCGGGAGGACACGACGGAGGGATCTTTTAATGTGGTGCACGAGGGGACTGCCTACCGCGTCTTCTGGACGTCGGACGGCGTGCGGTGCCATGCCTGCAGGGAGGTGGGGCATGTTCGTAAGAACTGCCCCGCCTCCAAGGCCGCCAAACCACCGAAGGCGACCAAGGCTGGCGCCGCCGCCACCCCTCCCCCTAGTAGCGTCCGCGTGCCGGGTGCTGTGGGTGCGCGGACATCGTCGGAGGCCTTTGTTTTCAGGGCCTCCGGCGGGGGGGAGGGAGAGCGTCCGAGCGGAAAGAAGGCGCGGAGGAAGGCGAAACACCTCGAGGCGGGTCCCCTCAGTGCGCCAGACAGCTTGAACACCGCGCTCAGCCCAACCCTGTCACCGGCGAGCGCGGGGTGCCCTGAGCCCGTGCCCGAGCCCTTGACCAATACCGCAGAGGGGCTTGGGCGCGGGCAAGATAAGAAAAAGGGGGGAGTGGAGCGGGAGGCCTCGGCAGACATGGAGGTCTCCCTGCCTCCGCGCCTCCCCCCCAGGAACAAAAGGAGGCGCCGCTCCAATGAGGCGGAGGGGGAACAACATCCCTCCGCGGAGGAGTCGGTGCCCGCCGCGTGTCCCGCGTCCCCCACCAGCGCCCCCAAACTGTGCCGTAGGCGAGAGGAGTCTGTCCCCGGGGAGGGTCAGACAGTCGAGGCTGCCCAGCCTCTGCCTCCCGGGGATGGCGTGGAAGATCTGCCTGTCATGGGGGGCGTGGGGTCAGCGGAGGAATGCGTAGCCGCCGGGTCGAGCGTCCCGGGGACTGAGGCGGGCGGGGCCGAAAAGGCCGAACCTGAGCCCGCCCAGCTATTAACCAACTTCCCCCAGGAGTCGCTCGGCCCGGAAGAAACAAAATATGCTAACAATTTTAACGATTCTGTACACGCTGGGCCGAGGGGTGGCGGCAGGGAGGGGGAAGAACAACAACTTTCGCCCCCTACTTTGGAGCTGGGGTACTTGGAGGACCTGGAGAATTTCTTTGACCAGGTCTCTCCGCGTTCCCCGGCTCCTGGGGCGGAGGAGGAACCCCTTCCGCTGTCGCTTCCTGACCCAGCACCACTTTTAAAAGAGCCCAGTGGGGACTCCTCTGCCGACGATCCTGGGGGTGGGATCGGGGCAGAGCCAGGGTCGTTTGCCGTACCTCGTGCGGTCGACGGGCCGGCTGCTGGCGGCGACCTCCCGGAGGGGGACGGGGACTCGGTGGGGGACGCGGGAGAAGATCTCGAGTCCATCGCCAGTGAGGCGGTGGATCTCCTCGTGCCCACCGCTGAGACCCTCCTCATTCCTGCAAAGGAACTCCGGGACTTTTTGGTCCAGTGCCAGGGTCGCCGCGACCAAGCCCATCTGGCCCGGGAAAGATGGTCCGAGCCGGGGCTGCTCGTCGCGTCCGTCCACGCCGCCGCTAAAACCATGGCCGCGGGCGGGTCCTTATCAAAGGCGCAAGGCCTTGAGCTGCGCCGGCTCAAAAGGTTCCTCGCTGGGCTGCTGAAGGAGTGGAGGTCAACAAAAGACTCCGCTCCCTCCCCCACAATAGGTTAGGTAGAGGTTGCACTATGCTTTTGCCATGAAGATAACCATAGCCAGCCTCAACATCAACGGCGGCAGAGGGGCACGCCGTAGATTTAACAATTTTTCGCTCCTGCGGGAGGGGAAATATGCGGTGTGCTTCCTGCAAGAAACCCACACCGTTCCGGGAGACGAAGCCACGTGGCTCCTGGAATGGCAAGGAGAGGTCCGCATGAGCCACCTCACTACTACTTCTTGAGGGGTGGCCATCTTGTCGGCCCCGCATTTTCAGCCGGAGATCTTGGGGGTCGAGGAGCCCGTGCCAGGCCGCTTGTTGCACGTAACGGTTCGCCTGGGGGACGTGCCGCTCCATCTCGTGAACGTGTACGCCTCTCAGCCCGGCCCGCAGCAAACGCGCTTCTTCGAAGAAGTGTCCGCTCTTCTTGGCTCCGTCGACGTCGGCGACTGCATTGTCCTCGGGGGGGATTTTAACTGCACCCTCGAGGCGAGGGACCGCTCCGGTGCCCCGCAGAGCATGACGGCGATGGAGAAGTTGAGGGACCTGGTCGGATCCTTCGACTTGGTGGACGTCTGGTGAAATCTCCACCCCGACTCCAGCGCCTTTACTTGGGTGAGGCCTGGAGTAGGATGGTCCAGAGTCGACCGCCTTTATGTGTCTCGGGCGTACGTTTCCTGCGTCCCGGCGGCCTCCATGCAGCCGGTGTCGTGTTCGGACCACCACCTGGTGTGGGCGGAGCTCGCTTCGCTCCGCGCGAGAACGAGGTCCGTGTACTGGCACTTTAACAACCGGCTGCTGGAGGACGTGCGGTTCCAGGACTCGTTCCGTCGATTCTGGTCCGACTGGAAAAGGAAGCAGGGGGGCTTCCCCTCCTTGAGGCTATGGTGGGACGTGGGCAAGGCTCACGTCCGCGTCTTCTGTCAAGAGTACGCGAGGGGGTCGACCAAGAGGCGGGCTGCCAGGGTCGGGCGCCTAGAAAAAGAGGTGCTCGAACTGGAGTCCCGTCTCGGTCAAGTCGTCGAGGACCCGGCCCTGCGGACGGTGTATGAAGCGAAGAAGGCCGCGCTGAAGGACTGACCGTGGAGTTCCACAGGGCGTTCTGGGATGTCCTGGGGGGCGACTACGCGCGGGTCCTGGGGGAAAGTCTGGCGACCGGGGAGATGCCCCTCTCTTGGCGCAGGGCAGTCATCGTCCTGCTGCCTAAGAAGGGCGATCTCCGCCTCCTTAAGAACTGGCGCCAGGTCTCCCTCCTCAGCACGGACTACAAAATCTTCACCAGGGCGATGTCTGCTCGCCTTGGCGCCGTGCTGGACCACATGATCCACCCCGACCAGTCCTACATGGTCCCGGGCCGGACAATCCACGATAACATCCCTCTGGTCCGGGACCTCATCCATCATTCCCAGGAGGCTGGTCTGTCGGTCGCCTTCCTATCCCTCGACCAAGAGAAGGCGTTCGACAGGGTGGATCACGACTATCTGTTCAGAACTCTGCGCACTTTCGGGTTCGGGACGCATTTCGTCGCCCGGATCCGACTTTTGTACACCGCCACATAGTGTCTGATTAAGGTTAACGGGTCCTTGACGGCGCCCCTTCGCTTTGGGAGAGGAGTGCGCCAGGGATGCCCCATGTCTGGCCAGTTATACGCCGTTTGCATGGAGCCTTTCCTGCGCCTCCTGCAGACGATGTTGACGGGACTGGCTCTGCAAGGGCCGGGCGTGGAGGTCGTCCTCTCGGCTTACGCCGATGACGTGCTCCTCGCGGTAGAGGATCCTGCTGACCTGCGGAGGATGCGTGAGTGCCAGGAGATTTACTCGGCCACATCCTCTGCCAGGATCAACTGGGAGAAATGTTCCGGACTCCTGGTGGGTCAGTGGCGGGTGGACTCCCTGCCGGAGGAGCTCAGGCCTTTTGCCTGGAGCACAACCCATCTCCTCTATCTGGGCGTCTACCTTAGCCCCGACGAGGGAGCCTGGCCGGCGAACTGGCAAGAGCTGGAGGCCAAGGTCGCTGCTTGCCTAGGGCGCTGGACAGGACTTCTCCGAGTGCTGTCCTACAGGGGTCGAGTGCTAGTCATAAACCAGCTGGTGGCCGCCATGTTGTGGTACCGGCTGGTAACTTTGACCCCTCCCCCTGCGTTTGTCACCAAGATACAGAAGAAGCTGGTGGACTTCTTCTGGCACAACAGGAAGCACTGTGTCAGCACCCAGCTCGCGACTTTCCGTCTTCAGACCCTGCAGAGATACCTTTACGTCGAGCCCCCTCCTCGGTGGCGTGCTCTGGCGACGTATTTCTTCCGCCAGCAGCACGGCCTCAACTACGACACGCAGCTCTTGTTTGTGAGCTTGGGGGGTGTCAGGACCGCCTTCCAGGAGCTGCCTGTCTTTTACAAGGAACTCACCAGGGTCTGGAACAAAGTCTCCACCAAGCGCAGCTCTCCACCGGCTGGAGTGGCGGCTGTCCTGCCATCGAGTCGCTAAAAACAGCTCTGGGCCCCGAATCCATTAGCTGTGTCGAGGAGGCTCAAACACGTGGGGAGATCCCGTCCGAACTGACCCCCGTCCGGACGAAATTCCTCATCGGCGCCAAACCCCGGAACCTGCCTCGGGAGCCGGCGCCTCACAACTTGAGCCGCCTCGGGGAAATCCCCTCCGTGCCCTTCAGTTCCGCGCGGAGGGGTTTCCTGTACGGGCTGCTCCTGCACACTCTCAACTTTGCCATCCTCGCCGGCCGTCCGGACACGCCATTGCGTACCATCTTGCCGTCCGGAGGAGGCGGGGGTCCCCGATAGAGGGCACTCTACGCGGGAGTCCTCCCACTATTTATAGGGGACTTGGTCTGGAGGGTGGTGCACGGAGCAGTGCCGTGCAATAAATTTTTAAGCCGGTTCACGGGCTCCCAGGCCGCCTGCAATTTCTGCGGTCTGGAGGAGTCCGTGTTCCATGTTTTTATTGAATGCACGAGGTTGCAGCCCCTGTTTTATTATTTAAAGGGGCTGCTCCTCAAATTCTGGCTGCACTTCAGTCCCACACTCCTGATCTTTGGACACCCTGTGCGGAGGGGAGCGGGTAGGTCCGAGGGCCTCCTCGTAGGACTGCTCCTGGGCACGGCCAAGGGGGCCATCAGCCGGTCCAGGCAGCGGACGGTCGAGGGGGTCATTCAACCTGACTGCCTGCCTCTCTTCCGCGCGTACATCCGCGCCAGGGTGTCCTTGGAGATGGAGCACGCGGTGTCCACCGGTACGCTCGCGGCCTTCCGCGAGAGGTGGACACCGGAGGGACTGGAGTGCATCATCACGCCCGGCAACCAAATTTTAATTTGATTTTATGTTTTAAAGTTTCATTTGTTTTAATTGCCGGTGTTTTTAGTGTCCCCCTCCCCTTTTATAGGGCGCACTTGGAGAAAAAAAAAAATGATTTTAGTGCCCAAAAAAACTTTTAAAAAAACAATACACAAAAAAAAAACACAAAAAAAGGGCCTTGGAAATGTTTGGTGTGCCCCCCAGATCGGGGGACACACGATTTAAGGAATAATGTTTTAGTTTCCTCCCAAAAGAGTTCTGTGGACAAGCACTCCAAGGTCCCTTTGTTCATCTACCACTTAATGTGTTTACCCTTTCCTTATTAGCCCTCCCGAAGTGCATCACCTTACACTTCTCAAATTAAATTCCATTTGCCACTACTCTGCCCACCTGACCAGTAGATTGATATCCTCCTGCAGCCCATGACTTTCCTCTTCATTAACAACAACACAGCCAATTTTAGTGTCGTCTGCAAACTTCTTAATCATACTCCCTAGATTCAAATCTAAATCGTTGAAATATATCACAAAAAGCAAGGGTCCCAGTACTGAGCCCTATGGAACCCCACTGGAAACATCCTTCCAGTCACAAAAACATCCATCAATCATTACCCTTTGCTTCCTTCTTCCAAGCCAATTTTGGATCAAACTTGACACCAACTTGATACCAATCCATTTTCCTTCCTCAGGCAGTTAAAACCCACCCCTGATCTTATTCTTACCCAACATCTACATGTAGGTAGGAGTCACAGGATGGTTACCAAGAGAGAGAGTCCTGACTGACTCTTCACCTCCCTAATTAAGGCAGTATTCATGGGGTGCTGCATTGTTGGAGATGTTGTCCTTCATGTGAAAAGGCAGACTCTATTCCTGTCTATATGTTCCAGTGAGTATCGTGGCACTATTTGAAGGAGAGCAGGGAGGTCTACCAGTCTCCTGGGCAATATTCCTCTCTCAAACAACCCCATCAAAAACAGATTGTCTGGTCAGCGTCTTATTTGATGTGGCAAATGAGCTGCTGTGTTTACCTACAAAACAGCAGTGACTTTATTTAAAAAAAATAATTAATTGGTGTGAAACGTGGGGGATGTCATGAAAGATGTGATACAGCACTTTAAGTTTTTTTTCAAATTTCTTTTTTTAATTTCCAGGGATAGTGAGGTGATTTTCTGTGCTGGCTGAGATCAACCATCTCAACTCAATGTGGGGCAGGAATCAAACTTCGCACTTTCTGGCCAACAGGCCTTTGTACTGCACCAGATAATGGGTCCTGAAGTTGCGGCGTCTGTGATGGCATAGTTCTGGAGTACATAGAAACATAGAAAATAGGTGCAGGAGTCGGCCATTCAGCCCTTCGAGCCTGCACCGCCATTCAATGAGTTCATGGCTGAACATGCAACTTCAGTACCCCATTCCTGCTTTCTCGCCATACCCCTTGATCCCCCAAGTAGTAAGGACTACATCTAACTCCTTTTTGAATATATTGAGTGAATTGGCCTCAACAACTTTCTGTGGCAGAGAATTCCACAGGTTTACCACTCTCTGGGTGAAGAAGTTTCTCCTCATCTCGGTCCTAAATGGCTACCCCTTATCCTTAGACTGTGACCCCTAGTTCTGGACTTCCCCAACATTGGGAACATTCTTCCTGCATCGAACCTGTCTAAACCCGTCAGAATTTTAAACGTTTCTATGAGATCCCCTCTCATTCTTCTGAACTCCAGTGAATATAAGCCCAGTTGATCCAGTCTTTCTTGATAGGTCAGTACCGCCATCCCGGGAATCAGTCTGGTGAACCTTTGCTACACTCCCTCAATAGCAAGAATGTCCTTCCTCAAGTTAGGAGACCAAAAGTGTACACAATACTCCAGGTGTGGCCTCACCGAGGCCCTGTACAACTGTAGCAACACCTCCCTGCCCCTGTACTCAAATCCCCTCGCTATGAAGGCCAACTTGCCATTTGCTTTCTTAACCACCTGCTGTACCTGCATGCCAACCTTCAATGACTGATGTACCATGACATCCAGGTCTCGTTGCACCTCCCCTTTTCCTAATCTGTCACCATTCAGATAATAGTCTGTCTCTCTGTTTTTACCACCAAAGTGGATAACCTCACATGTATCCACATTATACTTCAGCTGCCATGCATTTGCCCACTCACCTAACCTATCCAAGTCACTCTGCAGCCTCATAGCATCCTCCTTGCAGCTCACACTGCCACCCAACTTAGTGTCATCCGCAAATGTGGAGATACTACATTTAATCCCCTCGTCTAAATCATTAATGTACAGTGTAAACAGTTGGGGCCCCAGCACAGAACCTTGCGGTACCCCACTAGTCACTGCCTACCATTCTGAAAAGTACCCATTTACTCCTACTCTTTGCTTCCTGTCTGACAACCAGTTCTCAATCCACGTCAGCACACTACCCCTAATCCCATGTGCTTTAACTTTGCACATTAATCTCTTGTGTAGGACCTTGTCGAAAGCCTTCTGAAAGTCCAAATATACCACATCAACTGGTTCTCCCTTGTCCACTCGACTGGAAACATCCTCAAAAAATTCCAGAAGATTTGTCAAGCATGATTTCCCTTTCACAAATCCATGTTGACTTGGACCCATAATGTCACCTCTTTCTAAATGCGCTGCTATGACATCCTTAATAAACGATTCCATCATTTTACCCATTACCGATGTCAGGCTGACTGGTCTATAATTCCCTGTTTTCTCTCTCCCTCCATTTTAAAAAGTGGGGTTACATTGGCTACCCTCCACTCCATAGGAACTGATCCAGAGTCTATGGAATGTTGGAAAATGACTGTCAATGCATCCGTTATTTCCAAGGCCACCTCCTTAAGTACTCTGGGATGCAGACCATCAGGCCCTGGGGATTTATCGGCCTTCAATCCCATCAATTTCCCCAACACAATTTCCCGACTAATAAGGATTTCCCTCAGTTCCTCCTTCTTACTAGAGCCTCTGACCCCTTTTGGATCCGGAAGGTTGTTTGTGTCCTTCGTGAATACTGAATCAAAGTACTTGTTCAATACGCTGTCGTGTTCCCTTTGAAATGCCCCACAAGTTCGGGATGTCCGCTTGAACTTGCGGCTCGTCAATGTACGAGTTGTCAGGCCATCTGCGGGGTCCACGAAAGCAATCGCTGGAGCAGATTTGGGCTATTTGCCCAGCGACTGTGCTCGGAAGTCTTACGGTTGCAGGCACAGGGCCTGTTTGCTTCAGCGTAAGGGGCTATCTAAGGTTTTGATTAAACATTTTCATATCCTAAATAATGCACGCACACAGCAATCAAATTAGTTTATGCAAATATTGGCCCAGATTATAGTTGTAATGATGTTTAAAATTATTTAATAAAATATGTTTATGTGAGGTTGGTGGAATGAAGATGTTTATGAATAAAATTCCAATTCTGTACATTGTATAATTATTAGATTTAGGGATTCCATTGCATCTCATTAGCGGATTCCCTTGGTAAATGATTGAAATGGAATTCTGCTAATTGATTGGAGGACTGGGCCCACGTGATCCCTGGTCCCTGGACCATTAGGCTGTCCTCCGCCTCCAGGCCAGAGACCACAACCTATCACAGCCTGGCCATCAGCAGGTACCTTCATAATTGTTTCGCGGTTCGGTGGCGTTTTCTGAAGATACGCCTCCGACTGCAATTTCTAGCCTAATAGCTGAAATGTTAGACTGTCGGGGAGTGCTTTTTATCATTAGGCCACATTTTGCACTTTGAATTAATCACTGAGCATAGCGAATATTATCATGATTAAGTGATTGTATTGACTAAAATTAATCTATTGATGGTTTTGCACTTAATGTATGCAGAACTGAGACACACTTCAACTAGAGTTCAGTACTTTCCCCTTCAAGATAAATGCCATGTCACAAATATGCCAAATATATTCAGCTGTTTATCTGCTGAGAGTTTGTGATTTATGAAAGATATTAGAATTATTATATTTTACTGCTATAATCACAGGAGCGTTAGGATTTGCAAGCGACATTTGATTTATCCAACCTTGCTATAGTACAATATGCTACAGGGTATAATTTAAGATACAGTAGCAAATATTATATTAATGCCACTGCATTCAATTTAATTATCTCATTGACTTACCTAGCACAGGCAAGTCACTTTTTATGAGCATACATTAATGAAATGAAAACCTTGTACTATCTGAGCATGGCAGCTTTGACAGAGTACTCCAGCAAGAGCAGAGCAGAAACCATCACAAATTATGACCATGCAAAAACCAGTTGGGCTTTCAAGCCTGCCCCACTTTCATGATCCCTGGAACGTCATAAGAACATAAGAACATAAGAAATAGGAGCAGGAGTAGGCCATACAGCCCCTCGAGCCTGCTCCACCATTCAATAAGATCATGGCTGATCTGATCATGGACTCAGCTCCACTTCCCTGCCCGCTCCCCATAATCCCTTATCCCCTTACCGTTTAAGAAACTGTCTATCTTTGTCTTAAATTTATTTAATGTCCGAGCTTCCACAGCTCTCTGAGGCAGTGAATTCCACAGATTCACAACCCTCAGAGAAGAAATTTCTCCTCATCTCAGTTCGAAATGGGAGGCTCATTATTCTAAGATCATGCCCTCTAGTTCTAGTCTCCCCCACCAGTGGAAACATCCTCTCTGCATCCACCTTGTCAAGCCCCCTCATAATCTTATACGTTTCGATAAGATCACCTCTCATTCTTCTGAACTCCAATGAGTAGAGGCCCAATCTACCCAACCTTTCCTCATACGTCAACCCCCTCATTCCCGGAATCAACCGAGTGAACCTTCTCTGAACTTCCTCCAAAGCAAGTATGTCCTTTCGTAAATATGGAAACCAAAACTGCACGCAGTATTCCAGGTGTGGCCTCACCAATACCCTGTGCAGCTGTAACAAGACTTCCCTGCTTTTATCCCCTTTGCAATAAAGGCCAAGATTCCATTGGCCTTCCTGATCACTTCATGACGAGGCACTTCCTGGCCCCCAACACCCATGGGAGAGACAAAAAGACAGAACAATTACTCAAGGCCAAAAAGGGAAAAATAATCTGGGAAATTAATCTCCAACCTCTCAGGCGATTGAAACCAGTCCTGGAGATCACGTTGTCCATGCTAATGTTAACTGATAAATTTCTGACCTAATATAAAATGTCTCTACATTTAAAATAAACATTTGAAATTTAAACCAATTCTCTGGCTTTGTGATAAGTACCTTGATACAGTGGGCTTGAAATTCATGTACTTACCACAAACTCCGTAGCGCCATGAAATGGTGAAAAAATGGCGGCCAACGCTCTTTCGCCAGCTAGTGGCGGGTTCCGTGGCGGCCGCCATTTTTCTCCCTCCCTTTGCGCTGACGGTAACTGGCAGCATTCTGGAAAAGAAATGGCAGCGTAGTGACGTCACTCGGACTGCAACGCCGACTTAACGGCACCACTCCGAACTTCGACCCTAATGCTGAATTCAGCTCTGGGTCGTAACACGACAGTCTGACAGTGGTGAGGTCATCACCTCTTAAAGGGACACACGCATCTTTCAGGTAAATTTGGATTTAAGCTTTTGGACTGGGTTTTTTTTGTTTGATTTTATTGAAGTTGTAGCTTGCTGCTTTCGATGTTAAAAGTTTTTTTTTTAAGTGTGCAGGGAGTGCTGTTGGCTGCTTGCAAGACCTTGGATGGTAAAGGAAGGATTCTGAGATGACAGAAAATGCTGCAAATAGTCAGCAGGTCAGTTAACATCCGCAGAGAGAGAAACTTCACGTCTCAGGTCGAGATCCTTCCTGACCAACTGAGTATTTCCAGCATTTTATGTTGTCATTTCAGATTCACAGCGTCCGCTCACAGAGGGAAGAGGAAGATGGAGAAGAGGAGGAAGCAGAAGGACGGATGCAACCCACAGAGCCCCATTCTGGCCGGCATATCTGGGATGGAATCATCTGCCTGCGGTGCCAGTGACCAGAACCCCAATTCCCCTTCGCACATTTGTCCCACACCTTACCTTACCTTCCCTCTGTTACTGACCATCACCGTGTCCTCTTGGCCACAATACTGAAATAAAAGCCTCCACAAAACAAACATTCCAATCCAACTTTCTACATCTACCCGTCCAATATGATATCAAGAAATCAACTCATCACCCTTATCTCTCCCTGACACCTGGGAGTCCCTGGCCAAAGACCGCCCTAAGTGGAGGAAGTGCATCCGGGAGGGCGCTGAGCACCTCGAGTCTCATCGCCGAGAGCATGCAGAAATCAAGCGCAGGCAGCGGAAAGAGCGTGCGGCAAACCAGTCCCACCCTCCCCTTTCCCTCAACGACTATCTGTCCCACCTGTGACAGGGACTGTGGTTCTCGTATTGGACTGTTCAGTCACCTCAGGACTCATTTTAAGAGTGGAAGCAAGTCTTCCTCGATTCCGAGGGACTGCCTATAATGATGATATCTTCCCTCTGTTACTGACCATCACTGCGTCCTCTTAGCCACAATACTGAAATAAATCCCCACAAAGCAAACTTTCCAATCTAACTTTCTACAACCAACCGTCCAATATGATATCAAGAAATCAACTCATCGCCCTTATGCATTCTCTTAGTGACTGTCTTGTGTGTGCCTTTGCCTATCCTACTCTTGTCACGCAGTGCTACCTCAGTGCCTGCAGCATGGCTGGTGGGAGGCTGCTGATTTTCAGCGGGAGACACTGCGAATGGCCTTGCTCATCGGCTTTGAGGAGCTGATGGCTGGAAGTGCCAAATCAAGCGACGGTCTTTCTCCCTGCCCTCTTGTTTGGTCAATCGCTGGCTGGACAGGCTGCATTTGTTGGGTCGGTGAAATGAGGAAGGCACATGGACGGAGTTGTGTTGACGGGAGGGCGGCAAAGCAAGAGGTCAGGATAACGCAGGTTTTATCCAGCATCTTTTATCCTGGCAGCTCCGCCACAGGCCAAGGGCTCCGTCATGCCTCTGCCAAGAACCGTCTCCTCCAAGGGGTAATGAGGTGAGGCTAGGAATGGGAGATGTGCCTTGTGATTGGAGCAGATTGTGCGGTGATTGGGTGGGGGCACGGTCGTGCATTGAGCAGTGTGTGTGGCTAATGGTGCAGTTGGTAGCAGACGGCTTTTGAAGATGCATTCACTGACCTTGACCAGTGGTCTGAGGTCATGAAGCTACTTTGGGCGCTGAAGCCGGGAGGTGGGGGTGACGCCGCTGACAGTGACGGTCTGGTCCCACATCCATCTTTCTGGAGGGCCATCTGGCCCCTGTGGAGAGAGGATTTTTCTTGCAGTGTTCACCACCCGCACAAAGCTGGATCGTTGCAGGCGAAACCCTGGGTGCCCCTTCTCTGGCTTGCTGAGCCATTTGTGTTGGGGCTGAAGTACTTTTCCCATTTTTTGAGGCTCGGAAGGGAATTTAGCTTTTAGAGCTGAATAATCAAATTTGGGACTTCTGTTTAAAGTTAAAAAAACATTTTTGAAATGCACTAAGAGTTGAAAACTGCACTTTCTTCCACTACATTTTAATTTGTACTCATCATCATAGGCAGTCCCTCGAGTCGAGGATGACTGGCTTCCACGTCAAAAAGTTCACAGGTGTTTCAATGATGGACCTAAAATTCCAGATCCCGAACTACATCCTGAAGGGTGGAAGATGCCTGTGCGTGGATTTTTTTAACGTGTGGTATCCGTTGCACACCAGCCACCACACGGGCTTGACAGAGCTCGGTCTTGGTCCAGTGGCAAGGATTAACCAAGACTCACTGGAGACCTGCTCTGCTGCACGGACCTAGTGCGCACACATATCGCAGTGTGGGCTGGGCCCGTGCTGCCCCTGGGCCCCTGGCCCCGAACTCACGCCTCTCCCGGGCCCCGATCACGTCCCTCCAGTGTCTCTCGCCGCTCCTTCACCCCGACCTCGCCGCTCCTGCTGTACCTGCCCACGCTCCAATCACCGACCTGGATCTTGGTGACGTCCCTTTTCACTGCCGTCGCTCTCCTGCTCCAGCACGTGCTGCTCCCTGGAGTGGTACACCGCCATGCTGCTCCTTCCACCCCCCGGCCTGTTCCGATGGTGCTCGCAGGCCGGGGGCCGCTCAGACTGCTGTACTAGTTCAGAGTGCATTGCCCCTTTAATTCATAACCCTTTTAATTGCCGACCATTCCTTTTGAGTTCCACTGCTCCACTCCCAGAGGCTGTGCGAAGTTAGAAAGCCACCTCAGGATAGGTACTTTGCCTCAGAGGTCTCCATGAGCTCCACCAGTAGGGCGCTGAAAGGAAGCTTAGTGCTGCACCTCCAATCTCCAGACCCCAGATGAATTTAATCTCCTTAGCATTGCAGCCATTTTCAGCAGCCAGTCGTTTTCGTGGTGAACACGAATTTCTGGGCCAGTGTGTTGAAATAGAACTAGCTTAACCATAATCACCCAATTAGCAATAATACAGGCAGATATGATGGTCCTGTGTTTTTCTTGGGTTTTGCATAGTCTGAGAGTAACTTTACACTTTTCACAGTTTTTCACCTTTGACCTGTATGAATGCTTAATGCACTCATCCTACATTCTTGTGTGTGGTCTTTTTAGAACATTTTTAACATACTTAAAATAGAAAAATAGCAGAAAAATAGCCACACAGGAATGTACACTCAGCATGTCAAGTGTTTGGGCCGGATTTTCACCAGGTTTATGACCGGGTTTTCTCCGCAATTCGACCCTCCGCGGGGAAAACACGGTCGGCGGGATCCTCGGGTATCTCTCTGCAGCGGCACTTCCACGTACCTCCGGGGAGAGGTGCGCCGCTGTGCAACGACACAGATTGCGTTTGTGTCTGCGTCGTACTTTCAGCGCTCTCCCGACCCGTACGCCACACCCAGAATACCGACACGTCAAATCTGTCCGTGCAGCCCCGCCAGCAGCGGTAAGTGTGAAAACCTGCAAAAATGGTAAATTAACGTGCTTATTTTTGAATTATTTTTCAGCGATTTAGTAGGTCAGGGTCTTGTGAATGTTTTTTGAAATTTTATTTTTTTATTTTTCTCCCCCTCTCAAGGCCTCTCTCACAGCGCTCCCGGCCCTGGACTAAAGTTGCCGAAACTCGCAGTTTTCGCCGCGAGTCCTCGTGCAATGCCAACTTTACTGATGCAGACGTAAAGACTGAAACTTTGGCCTAAAAACGGTGGCGCAGTGAAAATGGTAATTTTGGCGTAAAACTAGCGTTTTCGCTGAAAACTGAAAATCTAGCCCCATCTGTGAACTTTTGCCGATCGGAATTTCCACTCTCATATCTTTATGGCGGCATATTTGTGCTGTTTATTTACTCTAATGCAGCGCAAAATATACATTCCTTCTTTATCAGGGTTAATAGCATAACTCGGCAATACTTTCCCCGTTTATTGTCACAGTTAGTAAGGTGCTCAGTGGTATATGTTACTGAACTCAGCACCAATTTGAATTGAACCTGCTCGTTTATATTCAGAAAAAATTACAAACGGCCAACAATAAGTCAACTTGCGCAGCAAAGGCAATACCGTTGGCTAGGTTACGCGCACAAAATGAAAGACATCAGAATGACTACACCAAACACCACACCTGAAGCTAAATAGAAAAGGAAAGCTTGACGAGCAGCCTGGGAAATCATCATCATAGGCAGTCCCTCGAGTCGAGGATGACTTGCTTCCACGTCAAAAAGTTCACAGGTGTTTCAATGAAGGACCCAATATTCCAGGTCCTGAACTAAATCGTGAAGGGTGGAAGATGCCTGTGCGTGGATTGTTTTAATGTGGGGTGGCCATTGCACACCAGCCACCACACGGGCTTGACAGAGCGAGGTCTTGGTCCAGTGACAAGGGTTAACCAGGACGACTGGAGACCAGCTCTGCTGCACGGACCGAGTGCGCACACATATCGCAGTGTGGGCTGGTCTGTGCTGCCTCTGGGCCCTCGCCTCTTCTGGGCCCCGAACTCTCGCCTCTCCTGGGCCCTGATCACATCGCTCTGCAATCTCTCGCCGCTCCTTCGCCCCGACCTCGCCGCTCCTGCTGCACCTGCCCACGCTCCAATCACCAAGCAGGCTGAGTGGCCCCCGGCCTGTGAGCACCATCGGGGCAGGCCGGGGAGCGGAAGGAGCAGTGTGGCGGTGTACCACTCCAGGGAGCAGCACGTGCTGGAGCAGGAGAGCGACAGCAGCGAAGAGTGATGTTACCAAGCCTGGGAAAGCACAGCACAGGTACCTCGGGGAACACCTCTGGGAAGAACTATAGCAGGTCGCCAAAAATAACAACGGATTGATGATGACCCTGTGTACTTAAGGTACAGTAAGACCCACAGAGAGACTACCTTACGTAAAGCACCAGGCTGCAGATACATGTGAGGAGCCAACATTCCATCCATCAATGTGACTTTAACAATAATGTAAATCATTAAAGCTCACTGCACTGTCTTGCACAGCAAACTTGATGCTCGGCTCTGGGTACACAAATCTGAAGTGATAGTGGCAATAGGGATTTCTTGTTTACAATCAACAATTTCCTGTTTGCAAACAAAATGGTCCGAGAAATGCAAGTCGACAGTGAACCTCAAGGGGAGAATCTTTCATATGAAAGGCCACACTTTTTAACTCTCTCAGGTTGTCATGCATCTTACATTATTATATATAACTGTATCCCAACATGCTATACATGACTGTAATAAGATATGACCTGTAACCACCAGCATACCTTACCACCAGGGGTGCACTTGCAAGAGACAGGTATATAAGCACAGGTCTCAGGCAAGTGCAGCATTCCAGAGCTGTGAAATAAAAGGTGCAGGTCCAGAGTGACCTTGACTTCACTACATGCCTCGTGTGAATCTGTACTGAGGCGACAGGACTTTACAGTGGCGACGGGTTACGGGATTACAGAATCCACAGAATGGCGAACAACGGATCAGATGAAAAGTATAATGTGGGAGACAATTGGGAGGACTTTATAGAAAGGCTCCAGCAAAGCTTTGTAACCAAAGACTGGTTAGGTGACGATAAGGCAGACAAGAGAAGAGCTCATCTCTTGACCAGCTGTGGCTCAAAAACATACGCTTTAATGAAGGATCTGTTGGCACCCAAGAAACCAGCAAGCAAGTCGTTTGAAGAATTGAGCACACTGGTAAGAGACCACCTGAAGCCAGCAAGCAGCCTACACATGGCCAGACACAGGTTCTACAACTACAGACACTGTGTGGGCCAGAGCATACCTGACTTCGTGGTGGAACATCGGAGGTTGGCTAGTTTATGTGAGTTCTCCGATGAACTGAGGAGAGAAATGCTGAGAGACTTTTTCATTAACGGAATAGGCCACGCAGGCATATTCCGAAAGCTCATAGAGAGCAAGAACCTGACCTTAGAGGCAGCAGCACTGGTTGCACAGACATTCTTGGTAGGGGAAGAAGAAACGAGGTTGATTTACAATGCCGGTACGACAACTAACGAAATATCGGAACAAGAAGTTCACAGCACTAAACAAGCTGCTACCCCCACACACAGACAAAACCAGGAGAACAGGCTCTCGACAGCAGGCAGAAGCCATCAAGGGCCACAGGAACGGCCGTTCACACCTCATCAACCCACAATGCGAGCAATCAACTACAAACTGAGAGAAGCTCAAGAGAGATCAGCCAGACGCAGCTCATTCTTTGGGAACACTTTGAACAATGGAACAGGTCTGTGCTGGAGGTGTGGGTGTGGGCACTCGTCAAGGGGATGTTGATTTCAGCAGGCTGTTTGCAGAAATTGTGAATATACAGGGCATTTGGCTCGCATGTGCAAAAATACGGCAGCTCAGCTGGTATACAAATCGGATGGGTCGGAAAGCGGACCAGAAGATGGTGGGGACAGTACCCGGGACACCGATGTACAGTGGGTCAACACGATCAATGGCCGCTGCTCCTACAACAGGACGCCTCCTATAATGATGAGGGTCCTACTCAACGGGATATCTGTCAACATGGAGCTGGATACGGGAGCGAGTCAATCTCTCATGGGCGCTCAACAATTTGAACAACTGTGGCCGCATAAAAGAGATAGACCAAAACTCACAAGGGTCGACACCAAACTAAGGACCTATACCAAAGAAATCGTACCAGTCTTCGGCAGCGCCATGGTCTCTGTCACACACAAAGGGACAGTGAACCGACTTCCCCTGTGGATTGTCCCCGGAGACCCCCCAGCACTGCTGGGGAGAAGCTGGCTGGCAAAACTAAACTGGAAATGGGATGATGTCCATGCCATGTCATTAGAGGAACGGACCTCCTGCTCAACAGTTATAAAGCAATTTGAACATCACTTTCAGCCAGGTGTGGGCACTTTCAAAGGGGCCAAAGTCAAAGTCTACATCACACAGGATGCTAGACCGGTCCATCACAAGGCCAGAGCTGTACCCTATGTGATGAGGGAAAAGATTGAACACGAACTGGACAGGCTTCTGCGGGAAGGCATTATATCACCTGTGGAATTTAGCGACTGGGCAAGTCCCATCATCCCAGTCATGAAGCCTGATGGATCCGTACGAATCTGTGGGGACTACAAATCTACCATAAACAGAGTCTCCCTATAGGACCAGTACCCGCTGCCCAGAGCAGAGGACTTATTTGCCACATTGGCTGGAGGTAAACTGTTCTCAAAATTAGACCTCACATCTGCGTATATGACGCAAGAATTGATCGAGGAATCCAAGCTACTCATCACCATCAACACACATCGAGGCCTTTCCATGTACAATCGATGGCCATTCGGCATCAGGTCGGCAGCTGCCATATTCCAGCGCAACATGGAGAGTCTGCTCAAGTCCATCCCGGGGACGGTTGTATTTCAAGACGACATACTTTTCACGGGCAGGGACACCGACTCCCATCTCCGTAATTTGGAGGAAGTACTAAAGCAGTTGGATCGGGTTGGCCTACAAGTCAAGAAATCCAAGTGCCTGTTTCTCGCACCCGAGGTTGAATTTTTGGGCAGAAGGATTGCCGCTGATGGAATCCGTCCAACAGAGTCCAAAACAGAAGCAATTCGCCTGGCACCCAGGCCCCGGAATGTCTCAGAACTGCATGGCTTTCTTGGGCAACTCAATTACTTTGGGAACTTTATGCAGAACTTAAGCACGCTGCTGGAGCCTCTCCACGTGCTACTCAGGAAGGGGTGCGATTGGTTTTGGGGGGACGCCCAGGAACGCGCCTTCAATAAGGCACGCAACCTTCTGTGTTCCAACAGTGTTTTGACTTTCCTTGACCCAGGTAAAAAGCTAGTTCTCACATGCGATGAGTCAGTGTATGGGGTTGGGTGCGTTTTGCAACATGTCAATAGTGTGGGCAAATTACAACCCATAGCTTATGCCTCCAGGTCACTTTCGCGGGCAGAGCGCAGGTACGGAATGGTAGAGAAGGAGGCGCTCGCGTGCGTGTACAGTGTCAAAAAGATGCACCAATACCTTTTCGGGGCCAAGTTCGCGTTAGAAACTGACCACAAGCCCCTCCTATCTGAGAGCAAGGCAATAAACGCCAACGCCTCGGCGCGAATTCAACAGTGGGCACTCATGCTGGCGTCCTACGACTATACCATAAGGCACAGACCAGGCACAGACAACTGTGCCGACGCACTCAGCAGGCTACCCCTGGCGACCACGGAAGGGTCTGACGAACAGGACTGTGAGATAGTCATGGCAATCAATGCCTTTGAGTCCACAGGTTCGCCCATGACGGCTCGCCAAATCAGAGCCTGGACGGCCAGCGACCCCACGTTATCCTTAGTAAAAAGATGTGTCCTAACCGGTGACTGGGCAGAGGCTCGCAATGCCTGCCCCGAGGAATTAAAACCCTTTCACAGGCGCATGCATGAACTATCACTACAAGCAGACTGCCTGATGTGGGGCAACCGAGTAGTCATGCCTCTGCGAGGCAGAGAGGCATTTGTCCGGGAGCTCCACCGCGAGCACCTGGGGATCGTTCTCATGAAGGCCATAGCCAGATCCCACATCTGGTGGCCTAGTATTGACGCGGACTTGGAGCTCTGCGTCCGAAGGTGCACCATTTGTGCCCAACTCAGCAATGCCCCCAGGGAGGCTTCCCTGAGCCCCTGGCCCTAGCCTACCAAACCGTGGTCGCGGGTGCACGTAGACTATGTGGGCCCATTCATGGGCAAAATGTTCCTCGTAGTTGTAGATGCATTTTCAAAGTGGATCGAATGCACCATTTTAAACTCGAGCACAACCTCCACCACTGTGGAGAGCCTCGCAACCATGTTTGCAACGCACGGAATCCCTGACATATTGGTCAGTGACAATGGTCCATGCTTCACCAGCGCAGAATTCCAAGACTTTATAATTGACCATGGCATAAATCACGTCAAGACGGCATCATTCAAGCCGGCCTCCAACAGCCAGGCGGAGAGAGCAGTGCGAATCATTAAGCAAGGCATGCTTAAAATCCAAGGTCCCACGCTGCAGGGTCGCCTGTCGCGACTGCTGCTGGCATACAGATCTCTTCCGCACTCACTGACTGGGATCCCCCCCGCACAACTGTTGATGAAAAGGACTTTAAAAACAAGGCTCTCATTAATCCTCCCAGATATGCACGAAATCGTTGAGGCAAAGCGCCGTAAGCTGACTGAGTACCATGACAGAAATTCGAGGGGGAGATGGAATGTGATAGGGTCAAAGTGTTTGTACTAAACTATGGCAGGGGTCCAAAATGGCTTGCAGGGACAGTAACGGCAAGGAAGGAAACAGGCTACTGGTAGTACAAATGGACAATGGCAAAACCTGCCGGAGGCATGTAGACCAAGTCAAAAGCAAATTTACCAACAACACTGCGGAACCAGAGGCAGACTACAATGTGGAACTCGCACCACACCTGGTGGACAGACAGAGGGAACAACCTGAGGAAAGGGCAATCCCAACAGACAGCCCAGGCGAGTTAACAACAATCACACCAATCGAACAGACAGCCCAGGCGAGATACCAGCAACCACACCCAAAGAAAAACAGACACCAAGGCAAACAAGTGAACCACAACTCAGACGCTCCACGCGGAAGCGTAGACCACCTGAGAGACTGAACCTATAAAGACAATAAGACCTTATTGGGGGAGGGTGATGTCATGTATCTTACATTATTATATATAACTGTATCCTAACGTGCTATACATGACTGCAATAAGATATGACTTGCAACCACCAGCATACCTTACCACCAGGGGTGCACTTGCAAGAGACAGGTATATAAGGACAGGTCTCAGGCAAGTGCAGCATTCCAGAGCTGTGAAATAAAGGTGCAGGTCCAGAGTGACCTTGACTTCACTACATGCCTCGTGTGAATCTGTACTGAGGGGACAGGACTTTACACAGGTACTCGCTCCAAGTATGGTAGTACACTTCTCCGCATGCCAGACATGAGGCTCCCAAGTTGCTGGAGAAATATCACCAACGATATCTCCGCAAGATCCTACAAATCCCCTGGGAGGACAGATGCATCCTCGATCAGGCTAACATCCCCAGCATTGAAGCACTGACCACACTTGATCAGCTCCGCTGGGCAGGCCACATTGTTCACATGCCAGACACGAGACTCCCAAAGCAAGCGCTCTACTCGGAACTCCTTCACGGCAAACGAGCCAAAGGTGGGCAGAGGAAACGTTACAGGGACACCCTCAAAGCCTCCCTGATAAAGTGCAACATTCCCACTGACACCTGGGAGTCCCTGGCCAAAGACTGCCCCAAGTGGAGGAAGTGCATCCGGGAGGGCGCTGAGCACCTCGAGTCTCATCGCCGAGAGCATACAGAAATCAAGCGCAGGCAGCGGAAAGAGCATGCGGCAAACCTGTCCCACCCACCCCTTCCCTCAACGACTATCTGTCCCACCTGTGACAGGGACTGTGGCTCTCATATCGGACTGTTCGGCCACCTAAGGACTCACTTCAAGAGTGGAAGCAAGTCTTCCTCGATTCCGAGGGACTGCCTATGATGATGTGTACACTTGTGCTTCCGCTGCCTTTATTTAACTAGGCCACACTTATACTGTCTAAATATTAAATCTTTTGCTGCCACTGCTGAGGTTGGTAGCACCAAAAATGTACGTGAATTGTGTTGGCGGGTACAGTGTACGTGTGAGATTATCTCAGAGTCCTGCATTACTTTAAATGTAGAATGATTTTGATCCTCATGACTAACAACAATGTTAAGGCTGTCTTCTACTTACTCTAATAGTCTTCTTGGGGCTTCTCCAACAGGTCAGCTGGTTAAGAGAGTGAGCATAAAAGCAAACAGGCCGGGAAGGTTCAGGTTTCGATCCTCGTTGTGTGAGCTGGTCACTGATTATGGCGAGGCAGGAGTCGGGGTGCTGCACTGACCCAAAGCATCCTGGATTAGAGAGAGGGAAACTGGTCCAGGTCTGTGCCTCTGATCACTATCCAGCAACCACTCGTCCAAGTGCATGTGCGTGGAGGTCAGCTGAGGAATAGAATCAGGCTTGGCTGATACTTTCCACAAGTGAGTGACCTGTTGATGCTCACAGCCTAAACTCCCACATGAGTATCCATTTGGGTGAGGGAAAACATGAAAAAAAAAACAGTACAATCCTGTAAGAGAGGCTTGCAAATTCAGCTAGTCGATGGCCAAACACAGAGTAGCGGATGTGACCTCATATGCTGTGGATGGTCGCTGATGATTTGCTTTTGGAAGAACCCAGAGGTCAGATATACTGAGCAAAAGCCTCTATCAAGGGTAGTCATGCTGCCTTTGATGGTACTAGTGCTGCTCTATTTACTGTACAGGATATCCTTCAGCTGTACAGAGTGAACTCTGCAAATTTGTACCTTGAGCTGATGCTGATTGGAAACGGGTGACTATCTCATTAGTTTTTTTAACCAGTAAAGATCTCACTGATAGTTGGAAGACAGAAAATAGCAGGATATGTGCATTTGAATCCATATGCATGTACCTGTAGTGGCAGTGTTATTGTACTTGTTTAAAATCCTGCCTGTAAACATCAACAAATATTGTGCAAGTCCTCATCAGTATTATAAGAATATAACATAAGAAATAGGAGCAGGAATTGGCCATTTGGCCCCTCGAGCCTGCTCCGCCATTCAATAAGATCATGGCTGATCTGATCTTGGCCTCAACTCCACTTCCCCGCCCACTCCCCATTACCCTTGACTCTCTTCTCATTCAAAAATCTGTCTATCTCCGCCTTAAATATATTCAATGCCCAGCCTCCACAGCTCTCTGGGGAGAGAATTCCAAAGATTCATGACCCTCTGAGAGAAGAAATACCTCCTCATTTCTGTTTTAAATGGGTGACCCCTTATTCTGAAACTATGCCCCCTAGTTCTTGATTCCCCCACGGGGGGAAACATCCTCTCTGCATCTACCCTGTCGAGCCCCCTTAGGATCTTATCTGTTTCAATCAGATCACCTCTCATTCTTCTAAACTCCAATGAGTATAGGCCCAATCTGCTCAACCTTTCTTCATTTGACAACCCCTTCATCTCAGGAATCAGCCTCGTGAACCTTCTCTAAACTGCCTCCAATGGGTGTTCTGGCAGTTTGAATGTTTGTAGTCTTTCTGCACATCAACTGTCTAAAACGCCGTGAATCTGGTGATATACCGCACCGCACCGTGTGAGTAAAGTTCGCACTCACAGCGTCCAACCAGCTGAGGAGAACTCATGGAGCTGGCAATAATTTTTCACCTGGTGGTGATTGACCAGTTGTACAAAATGCTGCCTAGCTTTTCAATGAACATTTTAACAAACAAGTTAAACACGCGGTTTTTTTTCCACTTGTGAGCTCGTCAGCCTGTGATGTACTCCCTCCACCTATTTAATTTTAATTGACAGGAAAATTGTGATATGGTGTGTGCAGAAGCAGAAAAATACAGGCCATGGGCAATAACCTTGCAGCAATTTGAAATGTGAAAGTGATGCAGGACTAATTCTTGGGTCTCATTTATGCTAATAATTACAACAGCACAGCACCTGGAATACACCTTTATATTGTATCTTTAGGAACACTGCACTGAAAATCACCAGTGTAATGGCTGTGAAAGATCACCACCCTTATAGTTCAATTATGCTAATCCACAGCAGCAAAGCATTACAGCAATAATAATACATTTACACCACTTTTTGCTCTGGTTATTTTAATAGGATAATGATTCACTTGCTTAGCAACACAGAACTAACAGTACAACACCCCTCAAATTGTAACAAAGGTGACAAGAATAAATTAAAATCATTACAGCCATCATTGCATTCAGTAATCATTATAAAGGGGCTTGTACTTTCTTAGAGAATACAATTCCATTGGGCTGAATTTGGTGAAGGCCCCTGCCTGCCCGAGTGCCACCGAGGTACCTGACAGTACTGTGGGTCAAAAAGGTCCTTAAAAGATCGGTGGGTGGCAAAAGAGGGACTTACGCCGCCAATCTGGGCGGCAGCCGGCGGGAGCTCCCATTCTCGGCGGCAGAGGTGTTTGCCGCCCAAGTGCCGCCGAGGATGGAGTTGGGGCCCACGGAGGGTCGAACACCTGAAAAGGAATAGCATTAAAAAAACATCGGAACACCTTCAGGGGACCCCCATCCAGGTAAGTCGCTGTAAAGAAATAATTTTAAAAATGTTTATGAACCTTTTTTTTTTTCAGCTCTTCATACTCACCGTCGGGGGCAGGCCAGCCTCCAGCCAGCGGTCCTTCCCCGTTCTGGTGCTGACTCCCGCCCACGTCAATATGGCATCGCGGCGGGCGGGAGCTCAGTTGCGTCACTCGGCCCTCCGCTGACGGTTCCTGGCAGCTCTCCCTCTCACCCGCTCCAGCCCAAATGGAAAGTGCCACCGGGCGCAACTTCGAGAGGAATGTGGACGGCACTGGGCGGGAAGGCCATCAATTTCGGGCCCCTTATTACTACGAAACATGGCAAATCCCCATACTGCAAGTCACAGTGACACCACCGGATGATCTAGAATTCTAGATTATAACACTTAGTTACATTAGTGCCATTTAATTTAGCAAAATTGTGCAGTAATGTAATCAAATTGGAAAAGACAATGAATAGTCCTGCCATTCTCAGCTGCTTGCACTTTGGTTCTGTGATGTAGCTCAATGATGGTGCAAAGGAAATGGTGAGATCAATAATTCATTATTCTCTACAGAATGTGTGAAAATGCTTCGAAGTTAATACATTTTAAAGGCTGAGGACAGTTAACACCGGTTAAATGGCAAATTTGAATTTTGCAGCTGACCCAATATCGAAGAGAATTTTGAAGCATGTCTACTTTAATTTTGCAAGTGCAATATTTTGAATTATTTTCCAGATGCACCATACTGTTAATTCGATGAAAACCATTGATTTGACCAACGTCTTGTTATAGCATAGAAGCGAGAAACACCAGTTTAGCCTTGCAAAAAAAATAGATCAGGCACCTTAACACCTACATTTCCAACTGTCTTTCAACATCAATAGGTTGTAAATTTCAATCAAGGCCATCAGCATGCTATTATTTTTCTTGTATAGGCATCTATCCAAATCTGCTACCTGTCACTTGGACAACATTGATTCAGTTCCATAATCAGATAAAGGAAATATAAGCAATTCTCTGTCAGTGCTAAGATGGTTAGTAGAGATTGCACAAGGTTGAACAATATGTACATGATTTACTCTATGATTAATAAACCCTGATAAACTTACGAGTGACATAATGAGTGATTATGCAGTTCTTCCTCATGGATGGAAAAGTGAAAATTCAAATGTTTCAAAATTTGCATTCTATTTATAAACCATGCATGCAGATTTAAACATTACACATATATTAAAAATATATTTTTAGTGGAAATTACTAAAAGCGCAATAGAACTTTAATACTTCCTAATATGCCATATGAGTTTCCTGTTATCTCCCTCCAGGTTAGACTAGCTGGTTTTTATGGCAAATTCCCTGAAAAGTGATTTCGTATTAACTGCACAGAGTGGTATTGTACTCCTTTCAATAATGAATAAGGGAGATAATTTGACTATTTAGGTTCATGACTGAGGTTATTCTGATGATAACATAAGGTATAAATTTGGGATGATAAATGTTGGTCTCGGAAACATTCATTGATTGACAAATATAATTGAAAATTTTGTAAACTGATGGACTTAAATAACGCATGCAAAATGGGTACTTGACACAAATGCAGTTACTATATTCTAAATTAAAACACAACTTTTACTTTGAAAGTAATCTTTGTTTTTCTAAGTGTATCCAAACTTTACTTTTAAATTAATCCCTGTTTTTCTAAGTATATTCATCGGTTGATATCTCTGGAATTAACATTACAACATTTTTCAAATTCTGCATATAGATTTGCCATATGCAAATTTCCATTCCCTTAATCTCCCTCAGAATCAATGGTAGCAATGCTACATTGTATCAATAAAAATGTATTGTTAATTTTTTGTTTTAACATAGTTTATCCCACTTGTGGCATTAAATGTTAATAAATGTTACATGTAAACTTTATTGTGGTCATGCTACAGATGTGGTCAAAACATCAAAGAGATAGTTCCAGCTATCGGAACTCGGCTTAATGAGTAGGGTGTGCTCATACAGAACATTGAAGCACTGACCACACTTGATCCGCTCCGCTGGGCAGGCCACATTGTTCGCATGCCAGGCACGAGACTCCCAAAGCAAGCGCTCTACTCGGAACTCCTTCACGGCAAGCGAGCCAAAGGTGGGCAGAGGAAACGTTACAGGGACACCCTCAAGGCCTCCCTGATAAAGTGCAACATCCCCACCAACACCTGGGAGTCCCTGGCCAAAGATCGCCCTAAGTGGAGGAAGTGCATCCGGGAGGGTGCTGACCACCTTGAGTCTCATCGCCGAGAGCATGCAGAAATCAAGCGCAGGCAGCGGAAAGAGCGTGCGGCAAACCTGTCCCACCCATCCCTTCCCTCAACGACTATCTGTCTCACCTGTGACAGGGACTGTGGCTCTTGTATTGAACTGTTCAGCCACCTAAGGACTCATTTTAAGAGTGGAAGCAAGTCTTCCTCGATTCCGAGGGACTGCCTATGATGATGATGATGATGATGATGATGATGATGATGATGAATGGAACCCTCAATGCAAAGATTTACATGCTATCAGCTTTCCAACCAGCATTTTAAATGTAACTCTATTTAGCATTCATAAAATGAAAGGAGTTAACAAGCAGCAAATTCATCATAAATGAACAGTTCACATTTTTATGGCTCCCAGAGAATTTTGGATTTTGATCAAACTATGAAGACCTGCCACTGGTTTGAAGTCACTCTCATGGAATTCTGGTCTCAAACTCAAACAACTGAAATGACGTTGTACTGAATTTCATATTGAGTCACGATTCTGCAGAGCTGAGATGACTAAACTGAGAACATAAGAAATAGGACCAGGAGTAGGCCATATGGCCCCTCGAGCCTGCTCTGCCATTTAAAACAATCATGGCTGATCCGATCATGGACTCAGGTCCACTTCCCTGCCCGCTCCCCATAACTCCTTAATCCGTTACCGGTTAAGAAACTGTCTATCTCTGTCTTAAATTTATTCAATGACCCAAAAATTCCTTCTCATCTCAATTTTAAATGGGCGGCCCCTTATTCTAAGATGATGCCCTCGAGTTTGAGTTTCCTCTATCAGTGGAAACATCCTCTGTTTTCATTTTGAACTCATATTAAGACTAGATAAAGAATTGGATTTAATTTCATTTCTGACCATTAATAGTCACCAGTGATGAATTTTTCACTCATTCCTATAGAGCTGGATTAAAATGTTGGTCCCTAGGGAGATACTACAAATAATTTGTGCATTTTCTTGAGACTCTAAGGGCAGAATTGACATTTAAATATTTAAGTGCAAATGTACATTAACTTCCGCTGTGCTTACACATGCTGCATGTTAAGAGTTACCTAGGGTCATTCCCTCAGAAATACGCATTTCATTAAATGCTAACTCATCTGGTTGAAAAGGCAGAAATATCTTCAAGAGACTAATGTAAGTTTCTGACCTTTTAATGTTTTGAGTTTTTCCAGAAAACTGAATCAGTGGCACAGAACCTTCACTGCACCACTCGCAATATGGGGTTCCTCACAGCGACAGCTCCAAAGCCCCTCCTTATTGATAAAGGAACAGCAGCAACTGTTAGTAGGGAAAAATTGGTCTTTTGTTTTCATGTCTCTGACCTGCCCACACCACTAATGGGGAGGAATTCCTTCTCCTAGAGGGTCGTGAATCTTTGGAATTCTCTGCCCCACAGAGCTGTGGAGGCTGGGTCATTGACTCTATTAAAGGTGGAGATAGACAGATTTTTGAACGGTAAGGGAGTGAAGGGTTATGGGGAGCGAGCAGGGAAGTGGAGTTGAGGCCAGGATCAGATCAGCCATGATCTTATTGAATGGTGGATCAGGCTCGAGGGGCCAAATGGCCGACTCCTGCTCCTATTTCTTATGTAAAGAGAGTGATGACATATGGCTGCACAAAGCTATTTCTGCAGCACATGTTGTGGTATATTATCAATTATTCACAATATTGTTAAAGAGCTGCAATTTTTATTCTTTGTTTCTTACAATTTAATCAACCAGCAAATGAAGAAAATACCAGGTAGGTCTGGAGGGAATGTCACTTAACATTTTCAAAAATCTAGTGCAACAAGACAAATTAAATTCTTACTAATTATTTCACTTAATAAGACAACAACATTTTTTAATGCACAGCATGATGGTGGCAATGGCAATTATTCTTCCTCAGTGCCCTCATTCAAGCCACACACTTAATCAATTGCTCTAGCAAATGTTATGTCTGTAATGCACTTATGAATGACTCCACGAGGCAATGTGTTGTACTCAAACTGTAGTGACCTTGGTCCTTTATTCGTAACTCCAGAGTGAGGCACAAGCATTGTGCGCAGCCTTTTATACTGGGCCCTGCATACCTATGCAGGTGACCCTCAGGTCTCCCACCGCAGTGCTCTCTGGTGGACAGCCTCTGCCACAGGGGCAGGAAACCCCGGTCTCCACCAGTTGCACCCTCTAGTGGTGCCAGCATAGTATATACACAGTGTAAACCTTATTGATAATACATCAAGTAACAAGTCTCCATCTTATGCAACTATACAGTGACTACACAGAGAGTATATCTATAGTCTGCATATATAACAGCAAACATTTCACGTTATGTGATACAGTTTACGGTTACAGGCCGTCAGAGCAAGGTGGATAGATCTTGACTACGGCAGGAGTTTGAAACGAGTGATAACGAGTCGCAGCCTGTTTTACATCTCTCCCGATTTTTATCAAATGTAAAATGGGTTTTCACCTCGCTATTACCCCTTTTATGCAATCGCACATGTCATGGTGCAACCGTGTGTGTACAGTGCTGTCAAATTCCTGCGTAGAAATTAGAACGCGAGAAAAGATAATTTGTCACAACCAGTCCACATTGGTCTTTATATCAGAACCTAATATCATTAGCCCACTTTCTTCCTATATCCCATTATCCCTTTTTCCTTCAACCACCCAGCTGTTCTATTTTTAAATGTTGACATGATCTCTGCTTCAATCACAAATTCAAGTCCTAAATATTTTATATTTAATCTTATCTTTATGTCCCTTTCTTCTAGACATCTAAACCACTGGAAACAGTTTGTTTCTATACACTCTGTCCCATCTCTTCATAATGCTCATCATAGGCAGTCCCTCGGAATCAAGGAGGACTTACTTCCACTCTTAAAAGTGAGTTCTTAGGTGGCTGAGCAGTCCAATATGAGAACCACAGTCCCTGTTGTAATGTCCTTACACAATACTATAAATTCACATGAGGCACATTCTGCAGACAAGGTCACTCTATGACCTGAACCTTGATTCACAGGACCAAGAAGTGATGACCCTGTGTGGGACCTCCCTTTATATACCTGGGTGACCAGGTGAGGAGTGTCTCCCACAAGTTCACCCCCTGTGGTCAAGGTGTGCATTTCTTAGGTGTATACAGTGTACAGTGTTGTTATATGAAGGTGACAGTTACATGAAGGTTACATACATGACAACTGTCACAGGTAGGACAGACAGTCATTGAGGGAAAGGGTGGGTGGGACTGGTTTGCCCTGCGCTCTTTCCGCTGCCTGTGCTTGATTTCTGCACGCTCTCGGCGATGAGACTCGAGGTGCTGAATGCTAATGCTAAACACCTGTATCAAATCTCCGTGGAGGCCAGTCTGCAGAAGCTATACACTGAGATTGATTGACCAAGTCTTTCTAAAGCCTGGTAGGGCTTTCGGTGCAAATATTATACTTTTTATCTCTGACTGACAGTTTTTCCCTGCAATTCACAATTGATGATATTTGCATGGACATAGTCGTGGTGAAATTGGTCTTCAGCGGTTACGTAAAACTACAATCAGCAGCCTGATTGGATGGGATGTAAAGCAGGCTACTGATTCGCTGTTGTCCATTTTGCACTAGTGCTGAAGGCCAAATTCACTAATTATTTAAATATAATCAACTTGAGGCAAGTCTCCAATACAGTTAGAGTTAACACTCTGCTGGAAGATGGATAAAACCCTGTTCACAGCACCAGAAAAGAGATGATGATTAAAAAACGTGGACATTGTATGATTGCATTAGGCTATTATTGCAGACTGAACTACAGGATTCCATTCTGAAGATCCTAAAAGGAAGTGAGCGTATGCTTCTTCACGATATCTTTTGTTTTAGAGTCATGCGGCAGAAAATTCGGCACAGGGTGGCAATAGCCGGGAGGTGGGTCTTCCTAGGCCAGGTACAGAAGTCCAGTGTCACGAGCTATAATTCGCTGACCGCTGCCCCGACAGGAACAGCAGCGCAAAACCTCGCGCTGCAGTTGCTGTCGAGGCCAGGACCGGGACGCAAAGGGACGTGAATTTTCCCGTGCTAAACGGAGGGATGCATAGCGCTGGCGGGAGACAGGGCCCTCCCCTTACCTTAAAGGGGAGGGCCAAGCTGCCGCCTCTGCCGGGGGGAGAAGGGGCAATTTGCCACACCACCAGCGGAGCGACATCGCGGCACGGACCCCGCGATCTGCATCGAAGAAGGTCACGACCGGTAAGTCGGCCATTTTTTTATTTTTCACCACCGGACCTCCCCATTCAATTTTCACCTCGCGTGCAGCCCACAGCCCGGTACGTGCCCAGTGACGTTGTTGTGGGCATTGCCCTTGGCAGCTTCACGAGGCGGCACCGAATTTTCGCTCCGGTGCGAAAATGGGTCACTGCGTATGTGATGACGTTATCATTGCCTTCGCAGTGGCCCGGGCACTATTGATTAGTGCTGCCGCTAAACTCCCGCGCAATTTCACAGGAGTTGGCAGTGACGTCGGGCGAAAAGTCAGTTGATGGCACCCCCTGAATTTTTCCCCCATGATATCAAATAGCAAAAATGTACTTGGAATTGTGCTGCACCATGTAATTAGCCTCCAGTGCGCCAGTGCAGACTTCGATCACCTGAGGAAAAGAATGTTTGAAAACCAGGCCCTCAAAATTGCCACCAAGCTCATGGTCTACAGGGCTGTAGTAAAACCCGCCCTCCTGCATGGCTTAGAGACATGGACCATGGACAGTAGATAACTCAGGTCACTGGAGAAATACCACCAACGTTGTCTCTGCAAGATCCTACAAATCCCCTGGGAGGACAGACGCACCAACATTTGCGTCCTCGACCAGGCCAACATCCCCAGCATTGAAGCACTGACCACACTTGATCAGCTCCGCTGGGCAGGCCACATCGTCCGCATGCCAGACACGAGAC